>NW_027187584.1:0-73741 GCF_041381155.1 Argopecten irradians | reverse complement strand
TCAAAAGAAACAATAAACTGTAATCAGAACATTTACTTGGCATTACACACAAACCAGGTGAGCGATACAGGCCCTCTGGGGGCCTCTTGTTTTGATTACAAACTATTTTTAGATAGTCACTTAATAATGTAAAAATTTACTAAATGAAATGAGATTGAAGACTTGTTACTTAGGGTCTTAACCATATTCATTTTTTAATACACATTATAGATGTTAATGTTGCAATACTGGGCAAAATTATTTCAAGTCCATATGTTGAAAGGTCTTGTAATTCTCAAAATGTTGCAAACTTTTAGTGCTGCAGATACTACCAAATTAATAGTTTTTCTAATTTTTTCTGTTTAAAGATTATAGTACTATATACCAATTTGTATCTAGTAACAATGTTTGTACCGAAATTCAACCATAGGAAAGAAATTTATATGTTATTTCTAACATGCACAAAAATTTATAATTTTACTGCGCTGTTAACGGACAACAGTTTAATTATTGGGTGCTTTTTTGCTATAATGATATACAAATGTACATGTACATTTACATTATGATGTAACATCACGCTGATCTAGAAATACTACCATCTTAGGATAAGAAAAGCAGGAAAATTATAGAATTATGATAAATGATGCATCCTTGTTCTGTTAACTTAAAAAAGGTCAGTCAAGTACAAAGTAAAAATTTGGAAATCATATTTGACATAAATTCACTTACTCTTTGGTAGGTTATTAACGCAGATGTTACATGTACATGTACTATATATGTATATAAGGTCACTTAACAGACATATATGGAAGACCTTGTGGAAATATATCACTTTTCAACAGGCAAAAGGCTTATATTATTTCAAACTTTTAATCAAATTAGTGTTACACTAAGTTGAAACTGGATAATTCCTTTTTGGATTTTTTCTTTGATATTACTGAATGGTAAAGTTACTTCTATGTGAAATAAGTTTCAAAGAATTTTGCTGATTTTAGTATCAATCTGTTGAAAATCTAATGAGATTTATACCAGAGATTTTAGATATATCAAGGAAATCTTTAAAATTCTTGAAATAAAATCATTGTGAATTTAATTTAATTTAATTTCATTCATAGATTCTATTGTTATATTTTCATAGATATTAACAGAAACATATATTATGTATATATGTATCTGATATTAAATATGAACACTTATTGAAATGAAAATTAATCAATATACACTTAGATAAGTATCAACACAGGTAACTTTTACAGGTAAATTTACCTGTGGCATTGGGTCTGCCTTTAGGAAAAAGACTATAACCACTGTCACAACAAACTACCCTACAGCTAAAATCCAAAATGTTGGCGTTCAGAGATACACCCTTACAAATGCAATCACACAAAAGCCTACACGATCACTGTTTTAGTGCGATTACATCTCTGAGTATGAACAATACTAGTTTCTTTGAACTTTTTACTCGGCAAAAAAAACTTATCACCGTGCCCATGCACACATGCATATGCATATACTTATACTTCTGTGTGCACATTATCAGATACATTATATGACAACTGCTGTATTACAATCAATTTAATGAAGGACAAAACTCCAAAGAACAGGAGGACTAAAGAACAACAGAAAATAAATTTAAATAATATTTACTCTAAACTGGTATTTGTTTTTTATAAAAAAAAATGTTTAATTATATGATTATTAGCCTTTTCGGTAATTACTCTGTTAATACATTTATTGTTATTCTTATGTTTTAACAGAATGTCTACATGCAAGTATCAATTTCAATGGAACCAGTCCAGGAGAAAAAAATGTTTGAACAAAATGAAAGAAATCATTTTCAACTGTGGTAGCTTAATACTGTAATAGTTTTTTGATATGAAAAAAATTACTATCATCATATTCAAATTCCATATATATAATACATTTAATGTTGTAAACATTTTTGAGTCCAAATAATTACCATCATCATCTTCATTCCATATATACAATACACATTAGTGTTTTGTGATTTGTGAATTTTACTTTAATATGCATATACTTGTGGTATTTGTTTATTTTCTATGACATCTACATGCTTGAAATAAAAAGAATAAATAAAACATTAAATTTATAACAAATATGACCATTAGTTGTTAATATTTTTAGAAAACATATTAAGATTATTGTTAATAATACACTATATCATCATCTTTCGGCCATACTTTATTCAAATATAATCAAAGGAGTTATATTAATTTGCATAACACAGGATTGTCTTATGTTTCCCTCCTTGACTATCAATCTTCTCTGATCACTCTGAAAATGGTGATTTTACCTTTTTCGGTCGCCACATGAACTGCCTTAAATCAATTATATCCAATGCAATGAGACAACTGCCATATATTATAACGCTGTAAGGCAATTCTGCAAGATCAGCTTACATTGTTAATTTACATTGAACATATACATGCACAGTATGGTACCAGTTATTTTTATATCTCCTTTCCTATTTTCAATCTACCTTGATGACTTGGAATCTTATCTGGCGGAAAAAGAATGTTAATTGTCTGACAACTATTGACAAATTATCTACAGATAATATTGAAATGTATCCCAAACTTTTATCATTTTATATGGCGATGACACTGTTCTACAACAAATGTTAAACGGATTTGAATAATATTGCATTACATTTATTGCATTACATGGAAATCTATAATCTAATTAACCCCCAGAAAGATAAAAGTTGTAATATTCTCAAAAACGTAATTGGCCCAATCAACAACAGTTTACGTTATGGGATATCTAGAATTATTTTGATAAGAATTGGTATACAATATCTATGTATATTCTTTAACATTAATGGTAGCGTTTTTAAAAAGAAAAGGAAAAAAAACTGCTGAACAAACAATTAAATCAGTGTCTACTATTTTTAAGAAACAAAGGAATGTATCCCTTCCTGTTGATTTTAAACTGAAAATATTTTTAGTCACTTGTAATGCCAGTTTTATACTCATCAGAAGTATGGGGATTTGAAAATACAAATATTGTAGAAAAAATCATTTGTAATTTTCCTCAAGTTAAAAAAGTGTATAAAACAATTCATGGTTTATGGCGAGCTAACAAGATACCCAATTCATCGTTTCATCAACATTGTGCATGAGTTTTCTCATGTGTTTTAGCCACATTTATTTTATCCCCATGCAAACCTTTTTTTTATCAAATTAACGTTTACAATCTGTGTTTTTTAGTCCTTACTTGCTTTTTCTTACCCTGAACTTTTATCCTGATATTAATGCATTGACTTGTAGTTTGGCCCTAAATGACCTTAGTTGTCGATGGGCCGTAAAACTCAAACAAACAAACAAACAAAACCCAATTGATATTGGAATAAAATGTAGAATGATTACTTTTGGCATAATGTATACTTAACATGAAAATAGACCAGACGTTTTTAGCTCGCCTATTCGAAGAATAGGGGGAGCTAATGTTGTCACCCCGGCGTCGGCGTCGGCGTCAGCGTTGGCGTCCCATTTTACGTTAAAGTTTTTGAGCAAGCTTCTGTTTCGTCAATTGTTTAAGCTTAAGTCATCATAAATGTTTCTGATTTTATTTTCCTAATGTGTATGGATGCTGAACGTGATAATACAACCAATTTTGGGCCCTTTAGGGTTTTTTTTGAGTCTGTTAATTTGTCATATTTCACGTTTAAATTTTTTGAGCAAGTTTCTATTTTGTCTATTGTTTAAGCTGAAGTCATCATAAATGTTTATGATTTTTATTTTCCTAATGTGAATGGATGCTGAACGTGATAATACAACCAATTTGGGGCCCTTTAGGTTTTTTTTTAGTCTGTTAATTTGTCATATTTCCATGTTTAAATAGTAAATACTTGAACAACAACTTCTTCTGAATAGGCGAGCTTTGCTGTTCTCCGACAGCTCTTGTTTAAATGGCTGTAAGATGTTTAAGATATTTTATCAGAGCTAGTTTAAATCATGTTTGGATATATCAATCAACTTGCTGTTTTACAAAAGACTAATTACAAAAACTTGTTAAAAGTAGACCAATTGACCAGTTTATTCAGAAATGGTATGACTATATTGATAAGTCTTCTTGAGGACTGACATATTCTATATTTAAGACATTTTGGCATAGAAAAATATGCCTCTTGTCTGTCTCTGCTGCAAAACAATACTTGTTAACTGATACTTTGGTCCCAGGAAACTTAATGAGAATAGCAATTCAGAATGGATATTTTAATTGACATCAAATTAACAAGGAAAAGGTTAAAGATGCTATAAAGTCATTTGGCATATAACACCATAGGAAATATTAGAATGGGCTCCTAAGAGTTTAGTATATGTTTCTTATTTAACACCTTGGTGTCCAAGGAATCCTCAAAAGTCCAAACTGGAAGGAACACTAGCAAACTTTATTTCTTATTGTCCAAAAAAATGTTGACTTTAGAAATATATCCTCCAATCATTGAGACCGAGCCATTTAGTACTTTCAGTACTTTGATTTTTTTTTTGGGGGGGGGGCCGCGGTGGCCGAGTGGTTAAGATGTCCCGACATTTTACCACAAGCCCTCCACCTCTGGGATGCGGGTTCGAATCCCATGTGGGGCAGTTGCCAGGTACTGGCTGTTAATTAGGACGTAAAAAAATAAATAAACCAAAGAAGATTTTTTTTAATAAATTTTATTATATCGTATGGTGAATAAAAGTTGACCGGGGTGGGGTGTGTTGCTTGGTGTCTTCGGCGGCATGCTTCAGTGATATAGCACTATAAAAAGGGCAACAGTTCCACTATACAAGAAGACACAACATGAATATACTGCAGTCTCCCAAAACACGCACCTCGCACATCATACACGCACCACTCCACATACATGGGAGGCCGTCCTTACATGACCATAGCTGTTAATAGGACGTTAATTAATTAATCAAACAAACAAAGACAACCATGTTGATAAGTTTGACTTATTTCAATAGTCAAATTTACGACCATACTGGTAGTTTTTGACTAGTGTCAATAGTCACCTTGACAAGGAGCTTCCGTCGAAAAATATGCCGTGTAATAAAAACGCAAAACAATGAATTACAAATTCAAACACATTTTAATACACATCCCTATTAACATCATAAGTTTAAATTATACTCACTAGAAAGTAACAGAAAATAATATAATTTGACTACATGTTTAATTTCGTAAATATAATAAAATGTACTGTTGTAATTATTCTCATTTATGAATTTGCATACACAATACCACCTGTACGTGCCTCAGGATTTTGACAATAGTCAGACACCTGTACCCGATGTCGGGATCTACTGTGTATCCATCTTTATGATCCAACGAGCAAGGATTTAATTGTATTTTTAAAGTTTACAGCTGAAAGGGGTATAATGTTTTTCAGTAATAACATATACCTACAATGACTAGTAAAGTAAAAAGATAATCAGACAATAACAATACATTTGTGAATTAAGTACAAAAATAATAAAATGAACTGTTGAAATTGTTCTTATTTATAAATGGACATGACATATAATCATAGAACTATAACACGCAGTTTGGATTTACACAATATACCACCTGTACAGGCCTAAGGATTTTGACATCTGTCAGACACCTGTACCTGATGTCAGGATCTATTCTAAAAAGACCTAGGTTGATACAATCGTATAGTTAACAGCTCAAAAAGATCTACATGTTTTTCCGTAGTGTCATTTGAGTAAAATGACAGGTCAATAATCCAGTCATTTAGCCAAAACCTTACGCAAATCGGATACTACATTCAGTAATTTTCTGTCCAGCTGTTCTTCGTCTGTTAACTGCAAAATTACTTTTTGCAGAAAGAGCAGAGTCCTTTCTACCTTTTTGGGATATACGTTCAACATATACTTCACCTTGTTCAAGCGAATCAAATTCCAAAATTTCACATGTTTATATATGTGATCCAAAGATAACACAGAAATAATCATTATATTTATCACAGTTCATTTAGTATCTGATGTCCTCATAAAAATCCACCGGAATGTATCGTTAAATTGTCACTTTATGTGTAAAGTATCACAGCACAGTTCGGCACCATTAATCCAGCATCACGGTAAAATATAAATCCCAAAGCAAGTTCACTGTCACGTATTAAATATAAATCCCTGCGTAAAATCCAAAGGTAACTTTTAAAATATTGTTACTATAATCCAAAGGGTATTAATCCAAAGAATGTTCACAAAATAATGTCACTGTTATAAATCCAAATATACGAAATGTCACTGTTATAAATCCAAATATACGAAATGTCACTGTTATAAATCCAAATATACGAAATGTCACTGTTATAAATCCAAATATACAAAATGTCACTTTTTAATAATTTCACTAATAATCCATCTTCATCTCCCAGGGGCCTGTCGTCCATATATGGCAATTAGTCGTTGATTTTCTTTGTATTATATATTTAATGAATCCAATCTTCATGCCCCCAGGGGGCCTGCGTCCATATATAGGCAATTAGGTCCATTGATTTTCTTCTGTTATAGTGTAATTAATAATCCGAATCTTCATCCCCACAGGGGCCTGCGTCCCATAAAGGGCATTAAGTCGTTGAATTTCTTTTTCTTTTCTTACTGCGACTTCTAATTTAAACAAATAAATAATCCAATATATTATAGTGTCGCTAAAAGTTTCGGTCGGTCCTTATGTAATATATTTAATTTTCACTTTACTGTTGGGCATCGCTCATGTAGTTCTTTGAAGTAAGTCCCTGCACAACTGGCTGACGTCTGGGCTCTCGCTACTGTTTGTTGAATAATACTTCTGGAGAGCCATACATTGTCCTTGAAGAGCCGTCTGGTCCGGTGGTGGTAGTTGTAATTAATCTGATCGTAATTACTCTGTTGACCGTAACATCTTCAGTGATATAGCACTATAAAAAGGGCAAAAGTTCCACTATACAATAAGACACTACATGAATATACCGCAGTCTCCCAAAACACGCACCTCGCACAACATACACGCAACACACAGCATACATGGGAAGGCCGTCCTTACATGACCATTGCTGTTAATAGGACGTTAATTAAACTAACAAACAAACTCAAGCTACGGACTCAGCCTGGTGATGCTGTGGTGACGACTGGGTTTCCTCATGGTCGGGATACAACATGACGGATTCTGGACGGATAGGAAATGCCATAGTTCCATGTGGAGGCCGTGGAAATCTGGCGATCCTGGTGGACTTATATTTCTTCCTCGCCTTCATCTCCAAACCAGGTCTTCCAAAAGGTTCATTGAACCTTTTCATCTGTGGTGTTCCTCATCCCTAAATGTATAGGACGCCAGTTTCGGAACGTCGATAGCATCCTCTATCCTCATTTTTGCCAATGTCTGTAGGGTTTTGTGAAAGTTTGATAAGTAATCCGTTAATATTCCAAAAAGTGACAAATTTAGCGATAGCGCGCTGGTTTTACTACAGCTCGTCCATTCCTTGTCGTCTTGGCAATGGGGGTGATCGCTGGTCAGTCGGATGGACCGGGCGAGTCCAAACACACTTGGGTAATTTTTTGGGAGGGTTTGACAGGGGGTGGAGACTCACCCGCTGGCTAGCGCTGGCCGTAGCCCCAGGTGTCCCCTGTGTTGACCATCCTCTGAGCTACATTATGGCTTCAAATTGGTCCCCGTGTATCACAGACGGCCTTGTATCTCTCAGAGTGCAAAATCCATGTACAAACACATCACTGAGGATCGCTCGACGCACTGTCCACGGTCCGTTCCAATCTCTAGCTAACTTTGGTTTATGTTCCTGTGATAATTTTTCTGTTGAAATCTCCCTTACTTTATCTCCAACATCATATGATCTTTCCTTTACATTTTTGTCGTACTGATGTGTTTTGACGCAATGCTGACCTGCCCATTGTATCCCGTGTCGTACTTAATGACTGTTCCAATTTTTGCAATCAAGTTTTTCGAACATAATCCGAACAGTTGGTGTAGCGTTTTCAGGATCTTTTAGACCCTCACTCATTGAAATGTCTAATGGTACACACATCTCCTCTCCGAAAAACCATCCTATGAGGCGAAAAACCACTACTTTGATGTGGAGTGCTATTATAAGCCATAAAAACTCCATCTATACACAGATGTACTTTTGAGAGCATGTCTTTTAACCGTTCAGTTTAAACCGTTCCCACCATTCCATCGCGGCGCGTGGATGGGATACGCGGCGTATGTTTTATTTTTATAATTCCCCAAGAATTTAAGAGACAGTTCTTTAAAACAACTTTCCTTCAAACTGAGATCCCTGATCTGTAAATATTTCCCTTGGACATCCATAGCGTTTAATCCTTCCCTTGAATATAGCATCCGCGATGTGATTTCCGCCTCTAATTTTGAACACAATATGCATTCTGTAAATTTTGTGAAATAGTCAGATATTACAAGAAGATATGCGTTCCCCCGGTCGGAAATGGCCCCGTTATATCGGCTGCTATTCTTTCAAAGCGACTACCTGACAAAAAAAGTTTTCATGGGATGACGCTTTTTTGCGGATGGTTTCTTTCTTTCCTCACAAACATCGCATGCCTTCACATAATCCATTATGTATTGTCTCATTCCCGGCCAGTAATATTTGCTAACTTTGGCCCGTACCCAGGTGCGAAACATACCTTGATGTCCGGAAACTGGGGAATCGTGTAAATATCACACAATAGTGTCTCTAAGAGATACGGGTACACAGATCCTTAGTATCTCTTTTCCATCCGACTCGATCCATTTTTCATACAGAACATTGTCTTTTAAAACGAGCAAATCCATCTAAGCGAAAACAAAATTTTGGACTCCGTAACTGTACCGCCGAAAAACAGTTCTAAATCCCGTGATCCGTAACCACTATCCTTATAATAAATTCTTGAGTAAGTTTAAATAATAGTCCCAATGTGGACTTCATCCTTATCTTGAGCCACACTTATTTGCATGAGAGTCCATTTCATTCTCCAGTACGCGGGGTTTGTTAACAAGACATAGGTGGTCTAATCGTGATTCTACCACTTCTTGCCATTTTCTTTTCTATAGGCTCCACAGGCTTCGAAACAAATTCCTTCAAAAGTTTCAGACGTCTCGTCGCCTTCCGAAATTATCTTTTACACACTGTTGGATTTCCTTTTGAGCCAACACTGTTTATGCCCGTGGTATGCATCTCGTATCCGGGGGAAGAATGTCCTGGTGGATGAATAGGTTTTTGCTCTTTTTTCTTCCTTTTTTTACTGCTACACACTTCTTTGGCTTCAGACTCCGGTTAGACGAGAGGTAATATGGGCCCTGTATTATCAATCGGCTGGTCATGCCGAGCCCTTGGTTCGTAGATTTCCAAGAAGGCGGTGGCTTAGGGTCAATCGTGAGTTTAATTTGGATTGTCCTGATTCTGATCGAGCTTGTGGGTGTACAATCTTGCGAGCGTGCTGTCGCAAGCTTGATTTGAATTATGTTCGTTCGAAATATCCTTCCGAGTATACTATCTGTGTAACCCTGGCACTTTGACACTGGATATCCATGTCATCATGAGTGTCCCCCTGTTGGGCTCCGAGGTGGGTGGGGGCACAGCTAGCGAATTGTATAAACTCTTAAAGATGGCTTCCAAAAACAAACAAAATGAACTACATCCAAAATCTCCCCAAAAGGAATCAACCACAAATCAACAAACAAAAAGCGGTACAAACACATTCCCACAGTTTCTGGTCATGTCCTCTACACAGAGCGGCAAGACCACTGCAGGTTTATCACCCTTAATATTGCGAAAGGGCATCAAAGGCATTGCCGGCGATGTCAAATCTGTTTAAGCCTTTGGGATCGGGTGATCTCCTAATAGAGGTTTTCCGCAAGCAACAAGCGGAGAACCTCCTTGGAACCACCAGTTTTGCCGGCCTCACTGTGTGTGTAAAACCACACTCATCATTAAATTGCAGCAAGGGGGTAATCAGGTGCCCAGCCTTGCGCAATGACAATGAGGCCGACATACTGTCATACTTCCAAGAGGAGTGCATTCCGGTCACGTACGTGAAGAGAATCATGACCAGAAAGAGTGGGAACTTGGTCCCAACACCACACTTTCATATTGACGTTCGCAACACCAACGTTACCGCAGAGCGTAACTGTTGGTTACCAGCGTTATGCTGTTACCGTCTACATTCCCAATCCATTGAGGTGCCGTAACTGCCAGAGGTACGGCCATCATGAGAACAATTGTAGACGGAAAATGGTATGTCAGTACTGTGGCCGTGAGGGTCACGATGAAAAAGACGAATGTGACATTGTCAACCGTCACTGCGTCAATTGCGGGGGTGACCATGCTGCGTCTGCTCGCACCTGTCCTGCCTGGACTCGGGAGAGGGAGATATTACGGGTCAAATATACCCAAGGTGTCTCTTTCCCCGAGGCTAGGAGGATAGTCGAGCGTTCAGACCTGAATGTGGCAACCTATGCTCAGATCACCCGCGCAAAGACGCCTGTTGACAGTGTCACCGTCAAACATGCGTCAGTCCAGGCCTTGGTTGACAAGCCTAACTGGGACAATGATGTCCCAGATATGGCTGATGCTAAGACCTGCAAAATAATCATGGGGGACCCGAACAGGTTCAAGTCTGGTCCATCTAAGCCACAACACAAACCACAACAAAGACCACAACAAAAACCACCTGGAGCTAAAACGCCAATCCCACCGGCCTCTCCAGGACTTACACAACACCAAACACCGAACATTAGAAAAAAAGTTACCGCCGCTCGTCATAGACGTGCTATATCTTCACCGTCTATTGACGTAAAAAAACTCCCTGAGAAAGCCAAGCGACCAGCAAATACACCACCGCAGGAGCAACGCCAGACAAAAACCACCAAGGTAAAGCTGGCGAGGCTCCCTGCACTAAACAACAAACCCAGTAAGGGATCAGATGACCCTATCCTTGGAAGGAACATCTATGATGTTCTATCGGACGACAGCGAGTTTGGTGACAACACATTTATCGCCACCAAACAACCTACTTCAAGTAGTCCTGTCGGTCCGACAAACTATCCTCAGGGACCAACATAGAGACAAACACTATCATACAATGGAACATACGCGGATTTAAAGCGAACATAGAAGAATTAAAAACATCTTATACAAACAAAAAACCCATCCATATTCTGCCTTCAAGAAATAATGCTGAAAGACACCATCAATCTCAGACAATTTACACTATACACCAAAACTCCAACAACAGGCGGCCGGGCATCAGGTGGTGTGGCGGTGGCGGTGCATAAAAACGTCCCCCACAGACACATCCAGCTCAATACCACCCTACAAGCTGTTGCCGTAAGTGCAACTCTTCACCGAAAAATAACAATCTGTTCTATATATTTACCTCCAAATACTCCATTTAGTTGTGATGAACTGAGTAACATCGTATCACAACTACCAGTGCCATATATTATCATGGGTGACTTTAACGGTCATAATAGCCTCTGGGGCTCCCCAGGTACTGATGATAGAGGTAGACGTATCGAAGAGTTTATTGATAAAAACAGCTTATGTCTTTATAACACCAATGCCCCAACATATTTACACCCTGCCTCTGGCTCGCTTACCCACATTGATCTATCGTTGTGCCATCCATCAATTCTTCTGGATTATGATTGGATGGTCAACGATGATCTTTGTGGGAGCGATCACTTTCCAATTATACTTAAAAACATAGGGTCACCAAAACTTGAGGAGCCTATTCCTCGTTGGAATCTACATAAGGCGGACTGGGTTCAATTTAAACATTTGTGCGCAGAGGAGCTCATCGAGGATAATTTTTTGAACCTCGATGACCCCATTAAAATTTTCACAGAAGCGCTCACTTCTATTGCTACAAAAACCATACCAAAATCCGTGCCAAAACCTACAAAGTTTCGTCTCTCAAATGATTCATTTATGAATAGATCTGGTAGAAATTCCGCTCTGAGGCGGTACTTGGCCTCGCCAACCGTCTCAAACTATAACAATTTTAAAATTTGGAGAGCAAAAGCTCGAAGGTCTATCAAATCCGACAAGAAAAGTACTTGGAAAGAGTACGTCTCAAAAATTAATTCCAATACATCTTCGAAGAAGGTTTGGGAAATGATTGGTAAAATCAGTGGGAAAAGAAAAGCATCACCATCCTCCCACCTCATTAACAAAAATAAAATATTTTCTTCAAAATCCGAAATAGCTGACGCCTTTGCCAAAAATTTTGCTAAAAATTCATCCGTCAAAAATCATTCCAAAATATTTCAAAAATTTAAAAAAGAAAAGGAAAAGAGACGTCTTAATTTTAAATCCTCCAATAGTGAAAGTTACAATATGCCTTTCGAGATACCAGAATTGCTCGAGTCCCTTGAGAAATCAAAGGACTCGGCAGCTGGACCAGACGAAATTCCATATATGTTTTTAAAACAATTACCAGACTCTTCACTAAAATGTCTTTTAACTATATTTAATCAAGTTTACTCTTCTGGCAAAATTCCCGAGTCTTGGAAGGAATCTACTATTATACCCCTTCCGAAGCCCGGGAAAGATGCTACTGATGCCAATAACTATCGTCCTATTTCATTGACGAGTTGTATTTGTAAAACTCTAGAACGTATGATAAATACTAGATTAGTTTGGTTCCTGGAATCAAACAATATTTTAAGTCCTTTGCAAAGCGGCTTTAGAAACCGCAGGGGAACGGTAGACCACTTAGTTAGACTAGAAACATTTATACGAGAAGCATTTGCCAAGAAAGAACATCTTGTGGCCGTATTCTTTGACCTTGAAAAGGCATACGACACAACTTGGCAATATGGAATCATGAACGATCTCCATGATATCGGTATACGAGGTAATTTGCCAAAGTTTATTTCAAATTTTATATCTGACAGGCATTTCAAAGTTCGAACGGGTTCAACTTATTCAGAAACAGAAACACAGGAGATGGGTGTCCCTCAGGGTGGTATCCTGTCTGTCACACTTTTTGGCTTAAAAATTAACAGCATAACCAAATGTCTTGGTCAATCTACAGAAGGGTCTCTATTTGTGGATGATTTCTTGATCTGTTACAGATCAAAAAACATGCACACTATAGAACGACAACTACAACAATGTTTAGGCAAATTACAAAATTGGGCTGACGAAAATGGCTTTAGATTTTCAAGATCAAAAACTGTCTGCATGCATTTCTGTCAAAAACGAAAACCACACAACGATCCAGACCTCACACTCAATGGAATTAAAATTCCAGTAGTTGAACAAACTAAATTTCTTGGATTAATATTCGATTCGAAACTGTCCTTTGTTCCACACATAAAACACCTGAAGGATAAGTGCTCGAAGGCGCTGAACATTCTACGTGTTCTGTCCCATTCTGATTGGGGTGCAGACCGTGAAATGCTTCTGCGTATCTACCGGGCACTTATTAGATCAAAGCTTGACTACGGCTCGATTGTCTATGGATCGGCTCGCAGCTCCTATCTACAGATGCTTGACCCTATCCAGAATCAGGGACTGCGTCTGGCACTTGGAGCTTTTCGAACAACACCTGTGAAGAGTCTCCATGTGGAAGCTAATGAGCCATCTCTAGACGATCGACGAAAGAAATTATCCTTGCAGTATGCTGCCCAACTGAAATCCAATCCCAAAAACCCCGCATTCGATCTTGTATTTAATCCACAACACCAGGACATATTCAGACAAAATCAAAAGCTCATACCAACATTTGGCATCAGAATTTCAAAGTTTTTGCAGGAACTAAATATAAATTTCGACGCCATTGACGAGTACACCATATCGGATGTACCACCATGGCTCATTCAAACACCTGATATCAATTTATCTTTGCATGAGAGGGCAAAGTCCAGTGCATTACCCGAAGAACATAAATCCTCCTTTCGGGAGTGCATCAGAGCTTTCCCTGATCATGTTAAGATCTACACTGACGGCTCAAAAGATGGTGATAAAGTTGCGGCAGCATGCTGTACATCTAATCACTGTTCCTCTATCCGACTTCCAGATGTTGCATCCATTTTCTCTGCGGAAGCTTGTGCTATCGGTCTGGCTCTTGACCACATCGAAGAACACCGCATTGAAAAGGCAATCATCTGTTCAGACTCTCTTTCGGTTCTTCAGGCTTTGAAATCAAGATGCCCTAGAAATACTCTAATCCAAAATCTTTTAATCCGAACATTTCGATTATCTTCTAAAACTCAAATTACTTATCTCTGGATTCCCAGTCATGTGGGTATAAAGGGGAATGAACAGGCTGATAAAGCAGCAAAGACTGCTCTTCGCCTAGCACAAACAGATTTGAAACTACCATACACCGACATCAAACCTTCAATTCAGTCAGCCATCAAACACCATTGGCAACAAAGGTGGTCTACCGAAACAAACAATAAACTGTTTAAAATTCAACATACACTTAATCCTAAACTGTCCAGTCGGAGAGACCGCAGAGAGGAAGTTGTTCTCTCTCGGCTCCGAACTGGACACACATATTTTACACATTCCTATCTATTGAGAGGGGAGGATCCTCCCACATGCCATGCATGTGATTCTCCTCTCACAGTGGAGCATATTTTAGTGCACTGTATTGATTTTAAGCACATACGAGATAAGCACTACGATGTCTCCGACATGTACACTTTGTTTCATGCCGTGAGACATAATCGTATTTTTAATTATCTCAAAGAAATCGGTATTTTAGATAAAATATGAACGTTTTTCTTATCATATCATCGTATCAACTCAAACATTTCATCGTTTCATCAACTTTTTGCATGAGTTTTCTCGTGTGTTTTAGCCGAAACTTTTATTTTATCCCATGCAAACCTTTTTTATCAAATAAACGTTTACAATCTGTGTTTTAATCTTTACTTGCCTTTTCTTACCCTGACCTTTTATCCTGATATTAATGCCTGACTTGTAGTTTGGCCCTAAATGACCTTAGTTGTCGATGGGCCGTAAAACTCAAACAAACAAACAAACAAACAAACTGAGTTCTGTAGAAGTTGATTCAACTGGACCATTGTACTCATAACTAAGCGGTTACTTACACTGCTTAAAAACAACTATCAGAGGGTAATCTAGACAACGCGTCCACGTTAGTATGTTTTACTCCAGGGCGGTGTTGAATTTTAAAATTGTACTCACTTAGTCTCTGAATCCACCGACATACTTGTCCATTCGGATCCTTGAATTGGTACAACCACCGTAATGATCCATGGTCTGTCCTTATCAGAAACTCACGACCAAGAAGATAATATTTAAAATACTTCACAAAATACACTACTGCGAGCATTTCTTTCCGAGTGACACAATAATTCCGTTCCTCCCGAGTTAGTGATCGGCTAGCATATGAAATAACTACTTCGCGGCCATCTTGAATTCGGGATAATACCGCACCAATAGCAAAGTTACTAGCGTCCGTGTCTAGAATAAACATTCCACCTTCCATGTTTGGATATCCGAGTATCGGAGCAGGTATAAGCCATTGCTATCCTTACACTCCTCAGTTAACACCTTTCCTGGTGAGGTCATGCAGACATTTTGCTATTTGTGCGAAACCGAACACAAATTTATAAAAAGGGCAATAGTTCCACTATACAAGAAGACACAACATGAATATACTGCAGTCTCCCAAAACACGCACCTCGCACCTCGCACAACATACACGCAACACACCGCATACATGAGGGGCCGTCCTTACATGACCATAGCTGTTAATAGGACGTTAATTGAGCAAACAAACATTGTCCGTACCCCCATCTGGACATGACCCCTAATGGGATTTTCTCAGATCCTCTAACGTACAGTTGGTAGTAGACTAAAGGTTACACATTGTGCACACGGTGTGAACTACGAGTGGACACGGAGTGCACGAGGTTTAGACTACAGGTAGACACGGAGTGACACTAGGTTTAGACTACAGGTAGACACGGAGTGCACAAGGTTTAGACTACAGGTAGACAAGGAGTGCACAAGATTTAGACTACAGGTAGACACGGAGTGCACTACGTGTGAACACGGTGTCCACTACAGGTGGACATCGTGTCCAGGTAAAATGTCCACTACATCAAGACCACAGACAGACTAGATGATGTGCCACAGAGATATGAGAAAATATGTATTTATTCTGCAGTCTATATGGACTTTGACAGATAGAAATATTTATTGCGATCAGAAACATAATATTTTATTGCAACATAAAATTGCCGTTAATTACTGGAAATCATTCGTACTGTAATGTTTATTTGAATAGATACATATAAAGTAAAATGTATCAATATATATTTATCATACAATTTAATTTATAAATAAGGACGTTTATTAGAAGTTATAAAAGCAAATTAACTGCGTACGGTAAACCACGGTAAACCACGTACTGGTTATGTCTCATCAATGGATAGTTCAAGTCCGCATTTTCCCAGTAAAAAACTATTTTTTCTTAGCTAGTGATATGTAGTTTAAAGATGAAATTCTTTTTCGAACGCATAAATTGATGAACCTTGCAGGGAGTAAGATTTTCAGTGTTAGCAAATCGTCGCCCAAGAGATATTTTGATCGGCAAAATATTTTGATTAAAAAGGATATATTGATGGGCATAATTAAAGCAAGGACATCATGATAAACATAAACAAATTAAATTCTTCATAAGATGTTTAACTATGTATGCATTGAATATAGTTTTCTAAACGGCAAGGTGCGCGAAATAGTTTTAATCCTGTCAAATGTATAATACGTATACATTTGCTACATAGAACCTGGCGCGTTGCAAAGCATTGAAAATATGTGAAATCGTCCATAGACGTTAAAAATCGGCATTCGTCCATAGACTTTAAAAACCGGCATTAGAAATTACATTTTATTGTGTCAACCGATTGAGGAACCTGTAAGCACTGGCTTATAGAAAGCAAAA
Source organism: Argopecten irradians (assembly GCF_041381155.1). Classification (NCBI taxonomy): domain Eukaryota; kingdom Metazoa; phylum Mollusca; class Bivalvia; order Pectinida; family Pectinidae; genus Argopecten; species Argopecten irradians. Next base: position 56,825 of record NW_027187584.1, on the reverse strand, counting down.
ATTTAGTATCAACACTGTTCAAAGTACCGATCGGAAAAATGTAGGTCACATGCCTGATAATAAATTAAACAGACAATCAAAATAAATCCAACTTCTACCCATTTAAACTGTAGATTCATAGTTGTTGATTAGATTCTGAATTTGTCACAATTATTTTAATTCTAGAAACTCTGATAATTTGACAATATCCTATTCTGACCTTCTTTACAATGTGTGATCCATACATGTATACATAGTATATTGTACAAATATGCCTGCTCGAAAGGTAGACCCCTAGGCTAGGACTGCAGTTGCCATGGTCACTTGGACTTCATACTGTTCCATCAACCACACGGATATGATAATCTAAATTACCTAACATTGGTCAGAGTGGGGCCAGGGGCCTGGGGCCTTCTTTGGGCACCCTTTAATATGTTCAGTCAAGTGTATCACAGACTAACAACACCTGTATACATGAAGTACCTTATCCCAACCCCAGGACGTCCATTTATAGCATGCTGTACTTAGGCGGCAGCCTCTCTACATATACATTGTACTCATCACACAAATACGAACAGTTATACAACAATGGTAGTCAATAGGGATATGTATTTTAACTGGTAGTGCATTTTAATTTATTTGATAATGAAGCTTTATATATTAAAATAAAAAATAATCAAAATACCAAGTGTATAATTAACTAAAACATTTATTTCAAAATTATTGGAAAATCATATTTCATCCAATATCTTTTCATTAATTTAATTTTTTGGCGAGGGTCACCTCGCCATTGTGATCGTGGTTGCAAAATTCTCTTACAGTCAATTTCATCAATATGATTGGCTTAGAAATTGCTCGCAGATACTAGCGCCCCTAGCGGCAGTGTATTCAACAACTTTGATTTTACCGGGAATTTTAAATAGCAAATTTTGAATATGAAAGTTACTGAAATAAGCGTATCTGTAACGTTGAAATAGGAATAGTATTTTACGGCTTTCATATCCTTACTATATACACTATCCAAAAGATCTTCTGTTTGAAAATTTTCACCTGATTGTTTACAAAGTATCTAGACTTTTCGTCCCCAAAATGGTGTTTACAATGAATGAAGACGTTTCGTCCCAAAAATGCTTCGCTCCGAAGCTGGTTCCCCTCAGACGTTTACTCCCATTAGATACGGTTATTCTGCAACGGAAAAAAAATGAAATCAATATTTCACCTCGAACATCAAAATTGATACCATAATGAATTTTGTAATTTGAATCAAATTTGTCTCGGAGCAAATACATTCCATGGCGAAATGGAGATGCATTTATCACGGCTGTGTTATGGCACATGGCCTTACTACAACGGAAGAAAGACAACTCTAACAAAATTTTGGACAGACTTGGTCTACTGATAAAATAGCACGTGACAGACGGTGAACATTTTGTAAATGTCCAAGGTGGCGTAATCTTAAAACTAACGGCAGTTAATAAGGTATGAATATTTACCACATCCATAATTATCGATAATTTCATAAGCACATGTAAAAGCACGTTCAGAGATTACCACTAAACCATACTTTTAAAACATTTTAGTTATTTTCACCACAGGAGCTTGACGTTCTGATCATATACATACAGCATATTCATTAAACTAGGTAATACGAAGTAATTTTTTGGCCGAATGACATAAATCATATATGGAATGTTCATATAACTCGAAGTGATATTTTTTGAACTACTAGATCGACGAAAATGTCGATTTCTTTTTCATAATTCTTCCGTAAAGGCACTTAAAAAGCTGTTTCAATTTGTAAAAATGTAGAGAAAACTGTTAATTGTTTAGCAATTATCCTGAGTTATATTTTACCAACAAGCATCAGAGATTAGCAATTAAAACTTACATAAACATATTCCCGACTCTCACTTGCATTGTGTGATCACTCGAGCGGAACTAATCTCTACCACCTGGCACAGTCTTACAAATGCAATCGTACAAAAGCCCACATGATCACTGTTTTTAGTGCGATTACATCTTAGGGTGCGAACAATGTCATTTCAGTAATTACTCTGTTAATACATTTATTGTTTCCTTATGTTTTACAGAATGTCAGCATGCATGTATCATTTCAACTGGAAACAGTATAGGAGAAGAATTGTGTGAACAAAAAGAAGTAATTTTCAACTGTGGAAGCTTAATATTGTAATCATTTTCAATCCGAAAATAATTACTATCATCATCTTCAAATTCCTTATTGTGAATTTAACTGTAATATGATTTAAGCATATACATGATATTTGTTTATATTCTTTGACATGTACATGCTTGAAATGAAATGAATAAATAAAAGAGTATTTAAATTTAAAACACAATATGACATTAGCTGTTTATATTTTTTGTCAAAAACATATTAAGCTTAATTATCGTTCATAACACACTAATCATCACCTTCGAGACAATTTAATGAAAATCAATTAAACATTAATTTGTATAACACGGGTCGTCTTATGTTTTCCCCGCCTTGACTATCAATGTTCCCTGATCACTCTGAAAGTATTGATTTTACCTTTTTTTTCGGTCACCACATGAACTGCCTTTAAATCAATCACACCAATGAGACATACATTTACTACATTCATTATAACACTAGTAAGGCAATTCTGCAAGATCAGCGAACATTGTTGATTTACCTTGAATATCTACATGCAGAGTATGGTACCATATGTAACGGGAGGAGAAAATGTAGCGACAAGACCGGGATTCGATCCCGGGACTCTCCGAACACTAGCTGAGTGCTCTACTGACTGAACTACCTGGTCATCGATAATCGACCCAGTCCAGTCCCGCTACACTCCTCCCTCCTTTTTTGAATACATACGAGACCCTTTCAAGCACCACAACCGTTGGTAGGAGAGAAGAAAATGTAGCTCTTCCGACTGAGCTACCTGACCACCGGTAATCAACCCAGTCTGATCCCGCTACAAATATTTATCTGGTTATTTTATCTCCCTTCCTATTTTCAATCTACCTTTATGACTTAGAATCTTACCTGGTGGAAAAGAATATTTTGTCTTACAAATCTTGACAAATTATGCACACTGTGCAAGCTAAACTACGTATCCGCTAGCTGATTGCTGTTGATTGTTAATGATCCCAAACACACACTAATTACTTTTTGTGCCAATTTAAGTAAATATATTCTACTCTTTTCAAATATTCCTGATTACTATTCATGTGTTATATCTTAAAAACATTGACATGTGCACGGAGTACGGCGCACCAGACCGCCGATGTTTTGGACATCTGCTAGATATTTCAGTTTCAGGTTACGGTGGCCAATAAAAGAAAACAAACAAAAGTACCTGTGCAAATTATACCAGTTTTTACGGTATATGATATTGGAATATATCCCAAACTTTTTATCATATTATTTGCCAATAACACTGTTATGATATCAGAAATATCTGATGGTCTACAACAAATGTTACATGAATTTTAACAATATTGCATAACATGGAAATTAGAAGTTAATATCAGAAAGAAAAAAAATTGTGATAATCTCAAGACGTAAATCGGTACAACAACACCAGTTGATGTTATGGAATACAGAATTAGATTTATAAGAATTGTTTACATATCTAGGTACAGAAAATAATGTTAATGGTAGCGTTTTTAAAGAAAGGGAAAAAACCTGCTGAACAAACAATTAAATCGGTGTTTGCTATTTATAAGAAATAAAGGAATGTATCTCTTCCTGTTCATCTTAAACTGAAAATATTTGATTCACTTGTAATGACAGTTTTATTATACTCATCAGAGGTATGGGGATTTGAAAATAAAAAATGTAGAAAAAATTCATTTTGTAATTTTGTAAAACAATCCTGAAGTTAAGAAAGTGTACAAACAATTTCATGGTCTATGGTGAGCTAACAAGTTATCCGGTTTGAGTTGAAGTTCGGATACAATGTATATCAATCAACTTGCTGTTTTTACAAAAGAATAATTACAAAACTTGTTAAGAGTAGACCAATTGACGAATTTATTAAAAAATCACATGGTGATATTGATAAGTCTTCAAGAGGACAGACATATTCTATATTTAAGACATTTTGACATAGAAAAGTTTGCCTCGTCTTTCTCTGCTGCAAAACAATACTTGTTAACTGATACTGTGGTCCCAGGAACTTGATGACAATAGTCATTAAGAATGGATATTTTCATTAACATCAAATTAACAAGGAAAATGCTAAAGGTGTTATACAATCATTTGACATTTAACATCATAGGAAATATTAGAATGGGCTTCCAAGATTTTAGTATGCGTCTCTTGTTTTACACCTTGGTGTCCAAGGAATCCTCAAAAGTCCAAACTGGAAGGAACACCAGCCAAATTTATTTCTTATTGTACAAAACTACAGTAGTATTGACCTTAGAAATATATTCCTCCTATCCTCGAGACCGAGCCATTAGTACTTTCAGTACTTTGATTTTTACACTGGCTTTTTACATATATCAGAAACCTGATTATCATGACTATGTATATAAAATACCATATTACAATGTTGAATAAGTACATAATCTAAATTAATTTTGATTATAATATATACATGTATTATTGGTAAATTCAAGGTTGTGACAGACATGCTTGATTTACGCATTGTACAGCTCCCGTCAGCTCCACTTCAAGGCTGTCTGTCATGACAATAATTGAGGTGTATTCAGCATCACTTACTATATGTTTTGCCAGCTAGTTTTTACCTCATCCCAATCTACCCCCCCCCCCCTCCCCCGGGAAATGGTGTACATGTTTACCCAGGCTCTACAACAAACATGAACATGTATCTAATAAGAATGGTACTTTTGTGTTTCAAACTCACAAACCTATATGATTTTTAAAAGGTAAAGTGTATTTGTTTGTCTTAACAAACTTCCATTGAAACAATTCTAAAATCACATATTATATAAAGATACTGCCTCCATTCTCATAAAGCCGTGCAAACACAGAAGACAACGATTCTGCCCTCTGGCCATCTATCGATGGTCACCTTGAGGTACCTGTATAGCTGGATACTGTGGCTTACCTGTATGTTTGACAAGTTATAATTATTGGACCATGACGCAATATACGGTCAAGATAACTTGCGGGGTTGGGATCATAAAACATATTGTGTTTACCGGTAATTAAGAATCAAAACAAACTGAATTGGGTACTTGTAGGTAGACTATACATGTAGCTACGTCATAAAGTTTGAAGTGGATTTATTCTGCATGATCTTTTAAAGACGTTCAGTTTTTAATAAAGAATATGTACTTAAGCTATTTTTACGTACAATACTTTTAGAACTTGATATAGCAAAGAAAAATATTATAAAAGTGTATATTTTATGAAAGACGATCTACAAGGGTGTCGCTAGAAAACCGATTGATAGGGACCAAATCTTTTTATTTAAAAGCTATGTATTACCCGGTATATGATTGTATTACTAATAGCTTAAATTATAAAAGAACAAGTGTCTCAATAGCACAATAGGACTGGTTTTTGCCGTAGCTGCAAGATTGTAGCTCAAAAGACTTTTAGACAGAACCAACGGTTGGAGGACAAATGCCGCACAATCAGATATATAGATATATGACCATAGCTGTTAATAGGACGTTAATCAATCAAACAAACAAAAAGGATTACAAGTCTACAAAAATGCAAATGACTATATCCACTACATTGACACTCATTATGTTGAGTCTTTTAACAACACAGCCTTTATCTACCACGACAAGAGAATTGCATTTGGACATAAAGAATACCAAAGACGCACAAATATGGTTGTTCTTGATTGGAACCAAAATGTGGACAGAGACTATACCTCAATCACTTGGTATGAGGATCCACGAAAACCAAGAACGAAATCTGGGCTTAAAAATTAAGGCCAAAGAGTTATGAACATCTAGGAAAACTCTGGGAAAGGTTTATAACTCATTTCTATTAGAGGTATTTAATGTGACTTTGGAATTATTTAACTATTTGTTGTTAACAGATAGACTCCACCAAATAGCAAGCAATATCCCTTTGTAAGCAAGATAATCTAATAAGACTCAATAATCATTTCTTTTTTACCGGCATGCAAAAATGACGTCCAACAAATACAGAGCTATATATATATATACTTCTCTGATATGTAATGAACATATATATTGATAAAGGTTACTACATGTAGTCCATGATTTTCCAAAGATGATATTGAATGATTAATTAAAGCTGTAAATTTCATAAATAGCTAGAGTTGTTTTATTATTAAGCCTCCTCTGTATACACTAGCCACTGGGCCCCTATTGCATGATCGTAAAAGGCGACTAAATTTAGGATCTTATCTTTTCTCTTCTTCCTAACTGACTTTATTTTTCCTAATGCCTCCCTTGGCACCGCCTCACTTTTGGCCTTGAGTTGAGCGTTCGCCCCTGTGAGGAAGGCTATGGGTTCTGTCCCCTGGCCGAGACACACCAAAGTCTATAAAAGTGGTAGTTTCTGCTCCTGCTTAGCGCTCAGCATACAGGGAGTGGGACGACTGGTTCGCCCGTTGTCAGTATAATGTGACCGGGTGGGGTGTGTTGCTTGGTGTCTTCGGCGGCATGCTTCAGTGATATAGCACTATAAAAAGGGCAACAGTTCCACTATACAAGAAGACACAACACGAACATACCGCAGTCTCCCAGTAACACTCACCTCGCACAACAAACACGAACGCAACACGACCGCATACATGGGAGGCCGTCCTTACATGACCATAGCTGTTAATAGGACGTTAATAAATCAAACAAACAAACAAAAGCCACTGGTCAGTGTGTGATGTTATTTGTAGTGGTGTTTACAAACACTGCTGCTGATGCTATTTTTATTGCTGTCTGGGCAGAAGCCCCTCCCCTTAAACTAGTTAATGACTGTGCGGTAGGATCTACCGCAGACTCGCCTTTAATGCCATTTACAAAAATTGTGAATTTCATGGCCCTGGGATCTCAGATTTTCCCCTGGGGAGGGGGTCAAATTTACTAAAGTTTATATAGGAAAGGAAAAAAACACATTTATGAACATTACTTGCTTTGTTTTCATAGGAAAATAGTCAAACTGGGTTAGAATTATTAGCCTGAAATAGCATTTTAACACAATATCCATATTGGTCTTGGCTGACCCCCAGGGACCAGAGGGGCGGGGCCAAAATGGGTCAAATGGGCTAACATTTCAAAAATCTTCTGAATTCACAGGTTTGATGTAACCAAATAATCTTCATAGATTAAAAGTGAAATTAATGAAATCAATGACACTGACTGACTTCTAGTTTGGTTTTGTTGTTTAACGTTGGCAAAGCGAATTGGAATTGTAAGTATAAGGTTCGGTAATATAATACACTATCAGATGTCTATCTATCAAAATGAAAAACAAACATAAGATCCAAGAGGGATCTTGGCGTCCACCAAAGAATGATCTATGTCTGACAAGAGATAGATGGATCTTTTCTCTTCTTTTCAAAACTTTTTCAAACATACTACTATAAAATTTGAGACAGATCGCTTCAGTGCTTTCTGAGAATAGCAGTAACAAACTTCAACTATCAAAATCCAAGATGATTCCTTCCTTGGCAGCCATCGTGTTGACCGATTGGTCCCAAAATGCAATATGCACAACTAGGTACCTAGGTGAACCTACATACGAAATGTGAGACAGATCCCTTCAGTACTTTCTGGGAAATAGCGATAACAAACTTTAACTTTCAAAATCAAAGGTGGCTGCCTGGCGGCCATCTTGTCCGATTTGTCCCAAAATGCAATATGCACAACTAGGTACCTAGGGGAACCTACATATGAAATTTGAGACAGATCCCTTCAGTGCTTTCCGAGAAATAGCAATAACAAACTTTAACTATCAAAATCCAAGTTGGCTGCCTGTCGGCAATCTTGTTGACCGATCCGTCCCAAAATGCAATATGCACAACTCTGGTCCTAGGGGAACCTATTTTACATATTAATTGTGAGACAGATCCCTTCAGTACTTTCTGAGCAATAGCGATAAAAAAATTGTTAACGGACGGACGGACCCACGCTTTGAGTGTTAAGGTCCAGATCTGGACCATCCTCTGTGTCACTGTGTAGATCAATGTTGGCCTCTGTGTCCTTGACAATATCTGGGGCATCCTCTGTGTCACTGTGTAGATCAACATCGGTCTCGGTGTCCTTGACAAGATCTGGGACTTCCTCTGTGTCATTGTGTAGATTAATGTTGGCCTCTGTGTCCTTGACAAGATCTGGGGCATCATCTGTGTCACTGTGTAGATCAACATCGGTCTCGGTGTCCTTGACGTGACCTGGGACATACTCTGTGTCACTGTGTGTAGATCAACATCGACCACGGGGTCCTTGACAAGAGATGGACCATCCTCTGTGTCACTGTGTAGATCAACATCGGTCTCTCGTGTCCTTGACAAGATCGGGACCATCCTCTGTGTCACTGTGTAGATCAACATCAGTCCTCGGTGTCCTTGACAAGATCTGGGACCATCCTCTGTGTCACTGAGTAGATCAACATCGGTCTCGGTGTCCTTGACAAGATCTGGACCATCCTCTCAGTGTCACTGTGTAGATCAACATCAGTCTCGGGTGTCCTTGACAAGATCTGGACCATCCTCATGTGTCACTGTGTATATCAACATCGGTCTCGGTGTCCTTGACACGATCTGGACCATCCTCTGTGTCACTGTGTAGATCAACATCTGCCACGGGTCCTTGACAAGATCTGGAATGGATGCAAATGCTGAAATGTATTAAATTTACATTTTAAATCTATGAAAACCTTCCTTAATCACGTATCAATTTTAACTTTCCAATCTCAAAATAACATCAATATATGTACCTCAATAACTTTCATCTTGATTAAAATCTTAAAATTTACCTGCTTTAAGCCCATTCCCAGATCTTCCATCCAAACTTCCAAAGTTTTCGGTCGTTTTTTTTCAGAGCTCCTGAAACAAATTAATTTAGTTAAAATTAGAGCTGTCATATCTGCAACAAAGGTTAAATCACATGTTATAGAAAACTAACCATCAGTATCTCTGTTGGCCAAACAATGATATACTTTAGTTATAAAGGAAACTAGACATAGTGACAACCTAGCTAAGTTTAAACCCTGTTAAACAACAGCTGAATTTTACCATAATGATTTGATGTCACACAGTCATAATATGAAATGTTTATTCTGACTGATTGATTAATCCTTCATTGGTATAAAAATTGAGAGCTAAGAGACAAATTTTCCATTTTGATTTCACTTCATGAAATAAGATAATATCATCAAGATATTGTCACAGCTTTCGACAATATTGCGATATAGATTTTCATGTAATAACGGCACTCTACGTTTTAATGTTTCTCTTCCCGATAGACCAAGAAAAAATATTATTTTTAAGGCAAGTGGTCGATATACACATGTCAAATTGTGTTGAAAAATTGACCATTTGGAACAAAGAATTACCTCCACAAATTTCAATTTTGAAAAGTTCTGGATAAATTATACAATATTTAAGAAATGCCTTCAACTTTTACAAGATAATAATACTATTTTGGGAAACTGAATCAGCATTGGCTAATATTTTGAGAATAGAAGTTGGCATCACCCATGCAGCTCAGTGACAAGTAACATAGATCTGTCCAGGGTTTTTGCCTGCTATTTCGGGAAAAAGGACGCTAAGCAAAAATTGGGAAAATATAAAAAGTATAACTTTGGTATTTTTTTTTTTCCAATTTTGAAAAGTTCTGGATAAATTATACAATCTTTGAGAAATGCCTTCAACCTTTACAAGATATTTATACTATTTTGGGGAAAAACAATTGGGAATGAGTCCTTCCACCAGACCCTATAAAGGCCTGACAAAAAACCCTGATGTCTCAACTCAAAACAAAAATCAACATTAAGACAATAACTTTAAACAAATTAAAAATGACTGGATTTGATGGGGCATGAAGAGACACTCTTTTCTTGGTGGTGTACTGAACAAAAAATTATATAGCGGTAAGCAAATTATATGGCAGTTAGGAAATCAACAGAGCTATACATTATTACAACAACATAAACACACACAGAAAGGGAGTGTCCCTTCAAAGAGCAGTAATTTGTTATTTCTAATTGCTACTTCGAACAACGAGAAAAAATGCATTAAGGTCACTCAAGTGTATGTAGTCCAATAGCTTTTAATCTGAAAAACAATGTGTCTTTCAATATTTTTATGAAACATGTTGCATTCATAATGACCACTATTCCTTGATCAACTGCATCACAAATAATTTTGTATTAACTACTGAGGTGACCTTAATAACACAGCTTGAACTGCTGCCTTTTATTACCCCAGGGCCAAAATAAATCATTTCAGTTTTTCCCCAAATGATCATATTTTCCTACCAACTACAAAAGATTTTAATGCCTCCAAAGTTATTGCTGTTACTTTCTGTACCATTTTCGGGGTTCACGTCAGCAGTTGGCAATGTCACATTTTGCGGTAAAAATATTTCATTGGCGATAAAATTATGCTGCCCCTATTGCATGATCGTAAATGGCGACTAAATTTAGGATCTTATCTTTTCTCTTCTTCCTAACTGACTTTATCTTTCCTAATGCCTGCCTTGGCACCGCCTCACTTTTGGCCTTGAGTTGAGCGTTCGCCCCTGTGAGGAAGGCTCTGGTTTCAGGTCCCCTAGTCGAGACACACCAAAGTCTATAAAAGTGGTAGTTTCTGCACCTGCTTAGCGCTCAGCATACAGGGAGTGGGACGACTGGTTCGCCCGTTGTCAGTATAATGTGACCGGGTGGGGTGTGTTGCTTGGGTGTCTTCGGCGGCATGCTTCAGTGATATAGCACTATAAAAAGGGTAACAGTTCCACTATACAAGAAGACACAACATGAATATACCGCAGTCTCCCAAAACATGCACCTCGCACAACATACACGCAACACACCGCATACATGGGAGGCCGTTCCTTACATGACCCTGTGAGGAAGGCTCTGGGTTCTGTCCCCTGGCCGAGACACACCAAAGTCTATAAAAGTGGTAGTTTCTGCTCCTGCTTAGCTCTCAGCAAAAAGGGAGTGGGACGACTGGTTCGCCCGTTGTCAGTATAATGTGACCGGGTGGGGTGTGTTGCTTGGTGTCTTCGGCGGCATGCTCCAGTGATATAGCACTATAAAAAGGGCAACAGTTCCACTATACAAGAAGACACAACATGAATATACCGCAGTCCCCCGAAACACGCACCTCGCACAACATACACGCTGCACACCGCATACATGGGAGGCCGTCCTTACAATGAACCATTTGCTGTTAATTAGGGACGTTTAATATAATCAAACAAACAAAAAACATGACCATAGGCTTGTTAATGAGGACGTTTAATATAATCAACAAACAAAAACAATATAAAAATATGACTTTGTAATTCAAAAATGAAGCATATAGGAAGTAAAGTCCAGAAAATCATTAATTGAAACGGGTAGAAAATAGGTCTGCATCCAGGTAAATCACAAGCCTCTAGTTGTTTATTAATAAAGTGTTCATGCCTTGATCGGTATTTAGCCTTTAAGCTGGTCCAATTACCAGAGGCAGTGGACCCATGACCGTGTGGTTTACATCAACCGTTACACTATCTAACCCGATGATCGTCAAGAGTCATTTAACCTGGAAGGTTGTTACCTGTACACTTCATAGTAGCCCCAGTTGACAATAACCATCATCAGAAAGAACGAGCAAAGATATGAAAAATAATCGTTATAATCTGTCAATAAAAACCATTTACGTACTGTGCTTTTGCATGCAAAGCAGACAAGACTGACTGAGCACATGGCTTTAATCGCAATGAGTTATTTTTTATTTATATGACATATATACACATGGGTCTGAACAGCCTGGGAAATGATTGAATAATGTAATAGCCGATCCAGTTTTTTTTTGCTACCTTTGTATAGTGAACACACACAAAAATGTAAATATTTGCAAGTTATCTAACTTACACCAATACAATTAATCAATTTTAGGAGAGTAAACAAGTAAACAGGTTTTCCCAAATACGAATACAAAACAACAACATAACTTTCATAGGTTAAGGATTACATCAGAAGTCAAAAAAAAAAAAAAAAAACATTTGGCTTTGACAACCTATGTTAGAACAACTTCTTTAAATTTCCTCCTCAACATTCTTTAAAATTACGTTGTGCCTTTCTTTTCCATATTTCAAGGTTTTTCAAATGGGTACACTTTGCTACTGGATAGTCCGGGAAGCAAAAATAAATGACATTAAAAGTCAGAGCACTGGAATAATCTAAAACAAGAGGCCCAGAGGCCTGTATCGCTCACCTGGTTTGTAATGCCAAATAATTTTCTGAATACAGGTTCATTGTTTCTTTTCTAAAGGAATTTTAATATTAACCTCTAAATCCCCTATTGGGCCCCACCCCTCCTGCCCCCTGGGGGTCAGAGCCAAAATTTATACAAGTTCTGTTCCCCTTCCACAAAGGATGTTTCTGGCCAAATTTTGGTTACAATCCTCGTTGGAATCTACATAAGGCGGACTGGGTTCAATTTAAAAATTTGTGCGCAGAGGAGCTCATTGAGGATAAATTTTTGAACCTCGATGACCCCATTAAAATTTTCACAGAAGCGCTCACTATATCGCTACAAAAACCATACCAAAATCCGTGCCAAAACCTACAAAGTTTCGTCTCTCAAATGATTCATTTATCAATAGATCTGGTAGAAATTCCGCTCTGAGGCGGTACTTGGCTTCGCCAACCGTCTCAAACTATAACAATTTTAAAATTTGGAGAGCAAAAGCTCGAAGGTCTAATCAAATCCGACAAGAAAAGTACTTGGAAAGAGTACATCTCAAAATTAATTCCAATACATCTTCGAAGAAAGTTTGGGAAATGATTGGAAAAATCAGTGGGAAAAGAAAAGCAACACCATCCTCCCACCTCATTAAACAACAATAAAATATTTTCTTCAAAATCCGAAATAGGCTGACGGCCTTTGCCAAAAATTTTGCTAAAAATTCTATCCATCTCAAAAAATCATTCCAAAAAATTTAAAAAATTAAAAAGGAAAAGGAAAAGAGACGTCTTAATTTTAAATCCTCCAATAGTGAAAGTTACAATAGGCCTTTCGAGATACCCAGAATTGCTCGAGTCCCTTGAGAAAATCAAAGGACTCGGCAGCTGGACCAGACGAAATTCCATATATGTTTTTAAAACAATTACCAGACTCTTCACTAAAATGTCTTTTAACTATATTTAATCAAGTTTACTCTTCTGGCAAAATTCCTGAGTCTTGGAAGGAATCTACTATTATACCCCTTCCGAAGCCCGGGAAAGATGCAACTGATGCCCAATAACTATCGTCCTATTTCATTGACGAGTTGTATTTGTAAAACTCTAGAACGTAATGATAAATACCAGATTAGTTTGGTTCCTGGAATCAAACAATATTTTAAGTCCTTTGCAAAGCGGCTTTAGAAACCGCAGGGGAACGTGTAGACCACTTAGTTAGACTAGAAACATTTATACGAGAAGCATTTGCCAAGAAAGAACATCTTGTGGCCGTATTCTTTGACCTTGAAAAGGCATACGACACAACTTGGCAATATGGAATCATGAAACGATCTCCATGATATCGGTATAACGTGGTAATTTGCCAAAGTTCATATCAAATTTTATATCTGACAGGCATTTCAAAGTTCGAACGGGTTCAACTTATTCAGAAACAGAAACACAGGAGATGGGCGTCCCTCAGGGTGGTAATCTTGTCCGTCACACACTTTTTGGACTAAAAATTAACAGTATAACCAAATGTCTTGGCCAATCTACGGAAGGGTCTCTATTTGTGGATGATTTCTTGATCTGTTACAGATCAAAAAACACATGCACACTATAGAACGACAACTACAACAATGTTTAGGCAAATTACAAAATTGGGCTGACGAAAATGGCTTCAGATTTTCAAGATCAAAAACTGTCTGTATGCACTTCTGTCAAAAACGAAAACCACACAATGATCCTGACCTCACACTCAATGGAATTAAAATTCCAGTAGTTGAACAAACTAAATTTCTTGGACTAATATTTGATTCGAAACTGTCCTTTGTTCCACATATCAAACATCTGAAGGATAAGTGCTCGAAGGCGCTGAACATTCTACGAGTTCTTTCCCATTCTGATTGGGGTGCAGACCCGTGAAATGCTTCTACGTATCTATCGGGCACTTATTAGATCAAAACTTGACTACGGCTCTATTGTCTATGGATCGGCTCGCAGCTCCTATCTACAGATGCTTGACCCTATCCAGAATCAGGGACTGCGTCTGGCACTTGGAGCTTTTCGAACAACACCTGTGAAGAGTCTCAATGTGGAAGCTAATGAGCCATCTCTAGACGATCGACGAAAGAAATTATCCTTACAGTATGCTGCCCAACTGAAATCCAATCCCAAAAACCCCGCATTCGATCTTGTATTTAATCCACAACACCAGGACATATTCAGACAAAATCAAAAGCTCATACCAACATTTGGCATCAGAATTTCAAAGTTTTTTGCAGGAACTAAATATAAATTTTGACGCCATTGACGAGTACACCATATCGGATGTACCACCATGGCTCATTCAAACACCCTGATATCAATTTATCTTTGCATGAGAGGGCAAAGTCCAGTGCATTACCCGAAGAACATAAATCCTCCTTTCGGGAGTGCATCAGAGCTTTCCCTGATCATGTTAAGATCTACACCGACGGCTCAAAAGATGGTGATAAAGTTGCGGCAGCATGCTGTACATCTAATCACTGTTCCTCTATCCGACTTCCAAATGTTGCATCCATTTTCTCTGCGGAAGCTTGTGCTATCGGTCTGGCTCTTGACCACATCGAAGAACACCGCATTGAAAAGGCAATCATCTGTTCAGACTCTCTTTCGGTTCTTCAGGCTTTGAAATCAAGATGCCCTAGAAATACTCTAATCCAAAATCTTTTAATCCGAACATTTCGATTATCTTCTAAAACTCAAATTACTTATCTCTGGATTCCCAGTCATGTGGGTATAAAGGGGAATGAACAGGCTGATAAAGCAGCTAAGACTGCTCTTCGCCTAGCACAAACAGATTTGAAACTACCATACACCGACATCAAACCTTCAATTCAGTCAGCCATCAAACACCATTGGCAACAAAGGTGGTCTACCGAAACAAACAATAAACTGTTTAAAATTCAACATACACTTAATCCTAAACTGTCCAGTCGGAGAGACCGCAGAGAGGAAGTTGTTCTCTCTCGGCTCCGAACTGGACACACATATTTTACACATTCCTATCTATTGAGAGGGGAGGATCCTCCCACATGCCATGCATGTGATTCTCCCTCTCACAGTGGAGCATATTTTTAGTGCACTGTATTGATTTTAAGCACATACGAGATAAGCACTACGATGTCTCCGACATGTACACTTTGTTTCATGCCGTGAGACATAATCGTATTTTTAATTATCTCAAAGAAATCGGTATTTTAGATAAAATAATGAACCTTTTTCTTATCATATCATCGTATCAACTCAACATTTCATCATCGTTTCATCAACTTTTTTTGCATGAGTTTTCTCGTGTGTTTTAGCCGAAACTTTTATCCCCATGCAAACCTTTTTTATCAAATAAACGTTTACAATCTGTGTTTTAATCTTTACTTGCCTTTCTTACCCTGACCTTTTATCCTGATATTAATGCCTGACTTGTAGTTTGGCCCTAAATGACCTTAGTTGTCGATGGGCCGTAAAACTCAAACAAACAAACAAACAATGGTTACAATCCATACAGAACTCTATGAGAAGTAGCGATTTAAAGGATTGACCTCTATTTCCCCTATTGGGGCCCACCTCTCCTACCCCCAGGGGATCAGAGCCAAAATTTATACAAGTTCTGTTCCCCTTCCACAAAGGATGTTTCTGGCCAAATTTGGTTACAATCCATGCAGAACTCTAGGACAAGTAGCGATTGATAGAATTTACCTCTATTTCCCCTATTGGGCCCCGCCCCTCCTGCCCCCTGAGGGTCAGAGCCAAAATTTATACAAGTTCTGTTCCCCTTCCACAAAGGATGTTTCTGGCCAAATTTGGTTACAATCCATTGCAGAACTCTATGAGAAGTAGCGATTTAAAGGATTGACCTCTATTTCCCCTATTGGGGCCCACCTTCTCCTACCCCCAGGGGATCAGAGCCAAAATTTTATACAAGTTCTGTTCCTCTTTCCCCAAGGATGTTTGTTGCCAAATTTGGTTACAATCCATGCAGAACTCTACGACAAGTAGCGATTGATAGAATTTACCTCTATTTCCCCTATTGGGCCCCGCCCCTCCTGCCCCCTGAGGGTCAGAGCCAAAATTTATACAAGTTCTGTTCTCCTACCCCCAAGGATGTTTGTGGCCAAATTTAGTTACAATATAGAATTTACCTATAATTCCCCTATTGGGCCCCGCCCCACCTGCCCCCGGGGACCAGAGCCAAAATTTATACAAACTCAGTTCTTATTCTCCCAAGGATATTTCTGGCCAAATTTGGTTACATTCCATGATGAACTCTATGACAAGTAGCGAATTAAAGGATTTACCTCTATTTCCCCTATTGGGCCCCACCCCTCCAGCCCTGGGGGGCCAGAGCCAAAATTTATACAAGTTCTGTTCCCCTTCCCGCAAGGATGTTTCTGGCCAAATTTGGTTACAATCCATGCAGAACTCTACGACTAGTAGCAATTTATAGGATTTACCTCTATTTCCCCTATTGGGCCCCACCCCTCCAGCCCTGGGGGCCAGAGCCAAAAATTTATACAAGTTCTGTTCCCCTTCCCCCAAGGATGTTTCTGGCCAAATTTGGTTACAATCCATGCAGAACTCTACGACTAAGTAGCAATTTATAGGATTTACCTCTATTTCCCCTATTGGGCCCCGCCCCTCCTGCCCCCGGGGGGGGGGGGGGTCAGAGCCAAAATTTATACAAGTTCTGTTCCCCTTCCCCCAAGGATGTTTGTGGCCAAATTTTAGTAACAATCCATGTAGAACTCTATGACTAGTAGCGATTTAAAGGATTTACCTCTATTTCCACTATTGGGCCCCGCCCCTCCTGCCCCCGGGGGTCAGAGCCAAAATTTATACAAGTTCTGTTCCCCTTCCCCCAAGGATGTTTGTGGCCAAATTTTGTTACATTCCATTCAGAACTCTATGCTGCCCTGCAGGTAGGGCGTTAGAATTGTACCTGCTGCCCCCTATTGCATGATCGTAAAAGGCGACAAAATTTAGGATCTTATCTTTCTATTCTTCCTAACTGACTTTATCCTTCCTTAATGCCTCCCTTGGCACCGCCTCACTTTTGGCCCTGAGATTTTGAGCGTTCGCCCCTGTGAGGAAGGCTCTGGTTTCTGTCCCCTGGCCGAGACACACCAAAAGTCTGTAAAAGTGGTAGTTTCTGCTCCTGCTTAGCGCTCAGCAAAAAGGGAGTGGGAACGACTGGTATCGCCCGTTGTCAGTATAATGTGACCGGTGGGGTATGTTGCTTGGTGTCTTCGGCGGCATGCTTCAGTGATATAGCACTATAAAAAGGGCAAAAGTTCCACTATACAAGAAGACACAACATGAATATACCGCAGTTCCTCCCGAAACACGCACCTCGCACAACATACACGCAACACACCGCATACATGGGAGGCCGTCCTTACATGACCATAGCTGTTAATGGGACGTTAATTAATCAAACAAATCAAACAGAACTCTATGACAAGTAGCGATTTAAAGGATTTACCTATATTTCCCCTATTGGGGCCCCGCCCCTCCCTGCCCCCGGGGGGTCAGAGCAAATATTTATACAAGTTCTGTTCCCCTTCCCCCAAGGATGTTTGTGGCCAAATTTTGGTTACAATCCATGTAGAACTCTATGACAAGTAGCGATTTAAAGAATTTACCTCTATTTCCCCTATTGGGCCCCGCCCCTCCTGCCCCCCGGGGGGTCAGAGCCAAACTTTATACAAGTTCTGTTCCCCTTCCCCCAAGGATGTTTGTTTGCAAAATTTAGTTTACAATCCATGTAGAACTCTATGACTAGTAGCGATTTAAAGGATTTACCTCTATTTCCCCTATTGGGCCCCGCCCCTCCTGCCCCCGGGGGGTCAGAGCCAAAATTTATACAAGTTCTGTTCCCCTTCCCCCAAGGATGTTTGTGGCCAAATTTGGTTACAATCCATGCAGAACTCTATGACTCGTAGCGATTTAAAGGATTTACCTCTATTTCCCCTATTGGGCCCCGCCCCTCCCTGCCCCCAGGGGGTCAGAGCCAAAATTTATACAAGTTCTGTTCCCCTTCCCCCAAGAATGTTTGTGGCCAAATTTTGTTACATTCCATTCAGATCTCTATGACAAGTAGCGATTTAAAGGATTTACCTATATTTCCCCTATTGGGCCCCGCCCCCTCCTGCCCCCGGGGGGTCAGAGCCAAAATTTATACAAGTTCTGTTCCCCTTCCCCCAAGGATGTTTGTGGCCAAATTTGGTTACAATCCATGTAGAACTCTATGACAAGTAGCGATTTAAAGGATTTACCTATATTTCCCCTATTGGGCCCCGCCCCTCCTGCCCCCCCGGTGTCAGAGCCAAAATTTATACAAGTTCTGTTCCCCCTCCCCCAAGGATGTTTGTGGCCAAATTTGGTTACAATCCATGCAGAACTCTATGACTAGTAGCGATTTAAAGGAAATGTTGACGGACAGACGGACGAGACGAACGACGTACGACGGACGGGACGATGGACGCCGCGCATAGAGCTCACCGGCCCTTCGGTCCAGGTGAGCTAAAAATGCAACGTGTTTGCTGTAAATCTCATTCACAATAAGACAGATCATACAGCAAAAGCAGTTAAATTAGTATTTCGATAAGAAGTATAATGTAATATCTTTTATATATTGCTTCCACTAAGAAAATCTGAACATGACATTCCCGAGAGGATACAAAATGTTTTGTCGCCCTCGCGACTGCGATTAATCTGTTTAATTGTTACCGTTGTCAAATCATTGACCCGAGGTAGAAAGAAAAACTTATAGGCCACCATTCTAGTCAAATCATTGACCTGAGGTAGAAAGAAAAACTTATAGGCCACAATTCCCTAAGTATCATGGGCTAATATTTCCAACAGACCAACAGGCTCCTCAAGTGATTTTCACAGAAGCAGAAAATTCATTAGCATATATAGTTAATAATTACATAATGTTAGTATGCACAGTAAAATCTTTGTGACAGGACTCTCTCCTACGGAGTTCAGTTACAATCTGGTTCAATACCTTCGTTGGTTCAAAATGTGCTTAATACTATATATTAAATACATGCAGCTAGATTTCCAACCGATGGTCGAAAGGATAATTTTTACGATATTTTATTAGCTCACCTGGCCCAAAGGGCCGGTGAGCTTATGTCATGGCGCGGCGTCCGTCGTCCGTCGTCCGTCCGTCCGTCAACATTTCCTTTAAATCGCTACTAGTCATAGAGTTTCTGCATGGATTGTAACCAAATTTGGCCACAAACATCCTTGGGGGAAGGGGAACAGAACTTGTATAAAGTTTGGCTCTGACCACCCGGGGGCAGGAGGGGCGGGGCCCAATAGGGGAAATAGAGGTAAATCCTATAAATCGCTACTTGTCCTAGAGTTCTGCATGGATTGTAACCAAATTTGGCCACAAACATCCTGGGGGAAGGGGAAACAGAACTTGTATAAAGTTTGGTTCTGACCCCCCGGGGGCAGGAGGGGGCGGGGCCCAATAGGGGAAATAGAGGTAAATCCTATAAATCGCTACTTGTCCTAGAGTTCTGCATGGATTGTAACCAAATTTGGCCACAAACATCCTTGGGGGAAGGGGAACAGAACTTGTATAAAGTTTGGCTCTAACCCCGCGGGGGGCAGGAGGGGCGGGGGCCCAATAGGGGAAATAGAGGTAAATCCTATAAACCGCTACTTGTCCTAGAGTTCTGCATGGATTGTGACCAAAATTTGGCCACAAACAATCTTTGGGAGAAGGGGAACAGAACTTGTATAAAGTTTTGGCTCTGACCCCCCCTAGGGCAGGAAGGGTGGGGCCCAATAGGGGAAATAGAGGAAAATACCCTATAAATCGCTACTTGTCCTAGAGTTCTGCATGGATTGTAAACCAAATTTGGCCACAAACATCCTTGGTGGAAGGGGAACAGAACTTGTAATAAAGTTTGGTTCTGACCCCCCGGGGTGCAGGAGGGATGCTGGGCCCAATAGGGGAAATAGAGGTAAATCCTATAAATCGCTACTTGTCCTAGAGTTCTGCATGGATTTTGTAACCAAATTTGGCCACAAACATCCTGGTGGGAAGGGGAACAGAACTTGTATAAAGTTTGACTCTGACCCCCATGGGGTGCAGGAGGGGCGGGGGCCCAATAGGGGAAATAGAGGTAAATCCTATAAATCGCTACTTGTCCTAGAGTTCTGCATGGATTGTGACCAAATTTGGCCGCAACACATCCTTGGGGAAAGTGGAACAGAACTTGTATAAAGTTTGGCTCTGACCCCCCCGGGGGCAGGAGGGGCAGGGGCCCAATAGGGGAAATAGAGGTAAATCCTATAAACCGCTACTTGTCCTAGAGTTCTGCATGGATTGTGACCAAAATTTAGGGCCACAAACATCTTTGGGAGAAGGGGTACAGAACTTGTATAAAAAAGTTTGGCTCTGACCCCCGCGAGGGCAGGAGGGTGGGGCCAACAATAGGGGAAATATAGATGTAAATCCTATAAATCGCTACTTGTCCTAGAGTTTCTGCATGGATTGTAACCAAATTTGGCCACAAACATCCTTGGGGGAAGGGGAACAGAACTTGTATAAAGTTTGGTTCTGGCCCCCCGAGGGCAGGAGGGGTGGGGCCCAATAGGGGAAATAGAGGTAAATCCTATGAATCGCTACTTGTCCTAGAGTTCTGCATGGATTGTAACCAAATTTGGCCACAAACATCCTTGGGGTAGGGGAACAGAACTTGTATAAAGTTAGGCTCTGTCCCCGGGGGGCATGAGGGGCGGGGCCCAATAGGGGAAATAGAGGTAAATCCTATAAATCGCTACTTGTCCTAGAGTTCTGCATGGATTGTAACCAAATTTGGCCACAAACATCCTTGGGGGAAGGGGAACAGAACTTGTATAAAGTTTGACTCTGACCCCCCGGGGGCAGGAGGGGCGGGGGCCCAATAGGGGAAATAGAGGTAAATCCTATAAATCGCTACTTGTCCTAGAGTTCTGCATGGATTGTGACCAAATTTGGCCACAAACATCCTTGGGGAAAGGGGAACAGAACTTGTATAAAGTTTGGCTCTGACCCCCCGGGGGCAGGAGGGGCGGGGCCCAATAGGGGAAATAGAGGTAAATCCTATAAATCGCTACTTGTCCTAGAGTTCTGCATGGATTGTAATCAAATTTGGCCACAAACATCCTTGGGGGAAGGGGAACAGAACTTGTATAAAGTTTGGCTGTGACCCCCTGGGGGCAGGAGGGGCGGGGCCCAATAGGGGAAATAGAGGTAAATCCTATAAATCGCTACTTGTCCTAGAGTTCTGCATGGATTGTAACCAAATTTGGCCACAAACATCCTTGGGGGAAGGGGAACAGAACTTGTATAAAGTTAGGCTCTGACCCCCCGGGGGCAGGAGGGGCAGGGCCCAATAGGGGAAATAGAGGTAAATCCTATAAATCGCTACTTGTCCTAGAGTTCTGCATGGATTGTAACCAAATTTGGCCACAAACATCCTTGGGGGAAGGGGAACAGAACTTGTATAAAGTTTGGCTGTGACCCCCCTGGGGGCAGGAGGGGCGGGGACCAATAGGGGAAATAGAGGTAAATCCTATAAATCGCTACTTGTCCTAGAGTTCTGCATGGATTGTGACCAAATTTGGCCACAAACATCCTTGGGGAAGGGGAACAGAACTTCTATAAATGTTGGCTCTGACCCCCCGGGGGCAAGAGGGGTGGAGCCCAATAGGGGAAATAGAGGTAAATCCTATAAATCGCTACTTGGCCTAGAGTTCTGCATGGATTGTGACCAAATTTGGCCACAAACACATCCAATGGGGGAATGGGAACTTCTATAAATGTTGGCTCTGACCCCCGGGGGTAGGATGGGTAGGGCCCAGTTGAATTAAGAGTAAATATTCCCTTCAGAAAAGAAACAATGAACCCTATTTAGAACATTTTTGGAGGTGAGCGATACAGTCTTGTCCTCTTGTATGTGATATATTATTATCTGAGATCATTCCATGACCTAAAGTCAAAGAATCGTAAAGTAAACAACAGCGCGAGTCTTACAAAAACGGGTTAGGCATATCCTGAGACTTGCATGTAATATCCCAATTGGTGAATTAAAAATTATGTCAATTTGCGAATAATAACAATTGGTGTATTATCATATAAATTGTCTTGTGAATCTATTACAGTGTCATATGTAAGTAAACGAATGCCAACCAAGTAAATAAAGTGCCGAAATAATACCGAATTAAATTAAACCAGCTTTCCTCGATCTAAACTCTGTGCGGAGAGACCGCAGAGAGGAAGTTGTCTCTCTCGGCTCCGAACTGGACACACATATTTTACACATTCCTATCTATATTGAGAGGGGAGGATCCTCCCACATGCCATGCATGTGATTCTCCTCTCACAGTGGAGCATATCTTAGTGCACTGTATTGATTTTAAGCACATACGAGATAAGCACTACGATGTCTCACGACATGTACACTTTGTTTTCATGCCGTCAGACATAATCGTATTTTAATTATCTCAGAGAAATCGGTATTTTAGATAAAATATGAACGTTTTTCTCATTATATCATCGTATCACAACTCAACATTTCATCGTTTTCATCAACATTTTGCATGAGTTTTTCTCGTGTTGTTTTAGCCAAAACTATTTTAATCCCATGAAAGACCCTTTTTTTTATCAAATAAACGTTTACAATCCGTGTTTTAATCCTTACTTGCCTTTTCTTACCCCTGATCTTTTATCCTGATATAATGCCTGACTTGTAGTTTGGCCCTAAATTTCCTTAGTTGTCGATGGCCGTAAAAACTCAAACAAACAAACTGTCTATTTCCCGTCAATTTCGCTTAACCGAATTCGAAGCTAATTTTCTGTCTGCATATTCATCATCATGAACAGCCAAGCCCATCACATTAAGATTTTATTTATCTTAGTTTCTTAAATCGCCATCTGAAGGAATTTTGTGAACTGAAAGTCAAGTATTGTACAAAAAATGTACACAGGAGTATGAATTCGCCGACAGAGAAGAAAACTAGAACATCTATCAATTTTATACACAACTCCAGAACATCGAAGTCAAAATCTGAACAAAACGTACTTGCTTGAATGAATTCGTCGTTGTTGGCAAAAAACAGATTCCCACAAGGTATTTCCTCAATGAATTCCATACTGGCAACAGAAAATCACATCCAAATCAAAATCTCTACCAGCAACGCTATTCTGGTTTTCGTTGTTTGTTTCCGTCTGACAAAATACCACACCAATTGTCACTAACTAATAATGTGATATGTACCAAATATTTCTAAAAGGGTCACATAAAACTAAATCTGACAAATATTAATGTCTTACCTCTATAACTTTTCATTCCGCCAACTTCAGACATGGCCGATTCCCGCTAGGCCTTCCCGTTATATTTTCGTGCATGAGAGAGAGGTACACATTTATACACAGATACTGAGATTTGTTTATGTGACAGTCACATAAAAATGAGGGTCACATAAAGTGCATGATGGTGGGCTAAAAATAAAAGTTGTAATACAAATGTTCAACAATCGTTCATTCTAATTCGTAAATACTTTTTACAGATTTGAACCAACTTTGCAATGTTCTTTCTTTATCTGCACTCAGGTGACCGTCAATGCCTCTTGTTTATTATCTCAGTAACCAGTGAAACTCCATAGCAACACTCCAAAACTAACTTATCCATAAGTAATAGAATCAAATACATGTATAACATTTCGGTTAAGAATTGTATGTTATATTATTGTTTCTGATATCGAATAACCATTCACGGATTATTTCAGAACTTAAATAAAATATACCAGTATCTAAATGTTTCGTACACGATATATATAAGGAATAACAAATAAAAGACTTTCAACATGCAAGAGAAAACAGCAGGTCGACACCCAAAACGAGGTTACATGTTCTTGAAATGTTCCGTACTGAGATAAAACTCAAACTAAGAAAATCATATACAGATACATGTTCATATAATTTATTTATACTGATCATAATTATGATCAAATGATTTTGCATTGGTGAACATATCGTATCCAAGCAAATGTATACATGTAGTGTAACATTAAAATATGAGTCAGAACAATTCATTTTTATAATTTGGAAATGAACTGTATCAAAGTATGTTAATAAATTAGCTGAACATATGAATATTGGTAACAGCAAACGATTGGAAGCATTTTTAAAGACAACAACTATCATGTTTACATAATATTCTGATTATTCTCATTAAACTACTATTGCTTTAATAAACGTTCAATCAATATTTTTCATAGTAGTTTCCTGTATTCCAATGTTTACAGATATTGCAATATTCTTCATACAGACAAATCGATATAAACACTTTTAGAATTATAATACGTACCTGTAGTGCCTACTTAGCAAGAGTTTTGAGTTTTAAAGTCATAATTGAATGCAGTAAACAATACAGTTAAGTCAATCCAAACATAGGTCCACAACTTCACTTCTTATTTTGACATAGCTATATAGGTCTCAAATTGTATTAAAATGACTTCTTAGATATTGTCTTACGTAAACATACATATAAACTAAGAAGTAGTTTGTTTGTTTGTTTGTTTGATTAATTAACGTCCTATTAACAGCTATGGTCATGTAAGGACGGCCTCCCATGTATGCAGTGCTTGTGTGTATGTTGTGCGAGGTGCGTGTTCTGGGAGACTGCGGTATATTCTTGTTATGTCTTCTTGTATAGTGGAACTGTTGCCCTTTTTATAGTGCTATATCACTGAAGCTTGCCGCCGAAGACACCAAGCAACACACCCCACCCGGTCACATTATACTGACAACGGTGCGAACCAGTCGTCCCACTCCCGTTATGCTGAGCGCTAAGAGGGAGCAGAAACTACCACTTTTATAGACTTTGGT
This sequence comes from Argopecten irradians, assembly GCF_041381155.1. Lineage (NCBI taxonomy): Eukaryota > Metazoa > Mollusca > Bivalvia > Pectinida > Pectinidae > Argopecten > Argopecten irradians. The sequence goes on along the minus strand of NW_027187584.1, from coordinate 31,596 downwards.
GTGTCTCGGCCAGGGGACAGAACCCAGAGCCTTCCTCACAGGGGCGAGCGCTCAACTAAAGGCCAAAAAGTGAGGTGGTGTCAAGGGAGACGTTAGGAAGAATAAAGTAATTTAGGAAGAAAGAAAAGATAAGATCCTAAATTTAGTCGCCTCTTACGATCATGCAATAGGGGCAGCAGGTACAATTCTAACGCCCTACCTGCAGGGCCTCTAAGAAGTAGTGCTTACTACCTTAAGAAAGTAGTAGTGCTTACTACCTTAAGAAAGTAAAGTGATGTCTATGATTTATAAAGCAGAACAAAATCTTCGTAGTATGGCGTACATAAATCTATATATATATATCAATAGAGTATATGTATACTTATTGTAAGTCCAATCTGATTGAAATACACATTGTTATAACCACTCCGTTCAATATAGGATCTGACAATATCCCATATGGGGTCACGTTCGGATGACCTTTTACCACGTGTACTCCATATCAAATTCATGTTCTACACATTTCTACGTCAATTGTTAACGCCATTTCGTCCCAGTAAGCAGATAGATTGAGCATTGTTGTGCTTTTTGGGCGAGATGACTACGTACACAAAAATAATTCGGACAGCTTTTTCAATCTAGTTCGTCCCCAGTCAAGATTCTGGCAGTGCCAATTTGATTGGCAATTTCAAAGGTCATCCTGACGTGACCCCTAATGGGATATTGTCAGATCCTCATATCAAACGGTAGTGATAATAAGGATCTGTATTTCAGTCAGATTGATTGTAAGTTTTGCTTTTAATATTTCGCTGATATAAAGTGGTATCACATTGCATTAATTAGCTCACCTGGTCCGAAGGAAGGTGAGGTGAGCTTATGCCACATCGAAGCGTCCGTCGTCCGTCCGTCCGTCAACAATCGACCTCTTCTCCATAACCGCTGGTCAGAATTCAACAAAATTTTACTGGAAGCAACTTGATGCAATAGCACCCATAATGCAATTGAAGCATCATTATCGGGTGGGGATTAAAATTGTACAAATAATGGGACTGACCCCCCGGGGCCTGAGAGGTGTGGACAAAACGGGTCAATTTGGCTATTTCCATATAAATAATTTCTTTTCTGCAACTGAGTTATAGGAGAGCACTCATAATGCAATGGTAGCACCCTTATAGTGTGGGGATTTAAAATTGTACAAATGATGGGGCTGACCCGGAGGGGTGGGGTCAAAAGGGGTCAATTTGACTATTGCCATCTTAACGACTTCTTTTCTGCAACTAAGCATGGGATATCACTCATAATGCAATGGTACCATTCTTATAGGGTGGGGATTCGAAATTGTAAAAATGATAGGGCTCACCCCCTGGGGCCTTAGGCGCGGGGCCAAAAAGGTTAATTAATTATGCTACTTTTTTGTATGGATTACTTCCTCTCCAAATCTCCAAAACTATGTATTTGATAGCATATTCGTATGGTATCCATAATGTAATTCCTACATGAAATTTTTTTGTCAAAAATCTCTCGCAAACCCCAGATACCATATTATCAAAGCAACATGTGCACACGAACCTACAGTTATGGCACCAGTCCGACATTTCCAATACCATCCTTGAATTGAACATTCATCAAACATAATCAACAATTGATGTACTTTTGAACTCGCATGCCTGCTCTGTATTTTTGCATTGATAATGTTACTTTCCACTTGACATACTAAAACCTCATACCCTCCAGTGTCATTCATGTGTTCCTTTGTGTATCCTGGATTCAGTTTTATCTAATATACACCCAGCGTTAGATAACGCAGATCATCTTCTGACAACACTCGAAAAAGAATGGACGCACTACTATCGATTTTGGTCCATAGACTCCTTTTATATGTAAGCCCTTCTTCAATCTTCGCCTGTAAGTTGTTTTTTTCTGTTTGGACAGAAACAACATTTTTGCCTCTAACAACTCATCCTGTTGTGTATCACCCATGCTAAGCTCTAACCGATACTTATTGCAAATGGCACAAACGGTCCGAATCATATCGCCATTGTAGGGTATCTGCGAGTTCATTAGTATTCTGTCCAAGTACTTCCATGTCTTCAGACGGCCATTCACAGACTCCACCACCCACCTGAAACTGCACAAAATATCATGCCTTAGTTTATAAAACTCAAGAATTCAGTGAAATAATTCAAAGCAAAGTACCATAATTTCTACTAAGGTTTAAATTACAAAGTAAAATATGAGCAAAGTAGTTTTGAATGTTGTTGTTCCTGATTACTCAAATAAGCAACCTAATGTTATAAATGGGTGTTATTCATTGAATTGATTAAATAAGTTTCCTCTTGATATTCGTTATGTGTTAAATGATATTTGGAAAGCGAATGAATACTACCATTGAGGCAAGAATTAATATACTGCAAACAAAAAATACCTAATTTTGGTCACAAGACGGGAAGCATTGCCCTCTGCTGTAGTGTGTTGTCTGGGAAATGTTGGCATCTCTGTTTGTATTCCGAGTTCTTGTAACAGCTCAACAAATATCGAAATCCCTTGTCAACTATAACCAAATCATTATCTGTAAGCCAATGTTTCTTCTAAATATGTGATTAAGGATGCCTGCATCATCATTTTTGCTGTCCGCAAAGTACGGTCCTAAAACACATACAATGTATCCTGAAGTTGTAACAAACATCATAGGGTTAACCAGTGGCTTGTGCTTGTGCATGTGCATAATATAACTTCTACGTTGGAACAAATATTGACCACTCTTCTGGATGTATATATATGTTCCATCGATAACTAGAATAGCTGGCTGCATAAGTCCTCCAACTAGGGTCTGTTCCAAAGGTCTTGTGTGTTTCGTAATTACATCCTCACGGCTGATATGTTGGAATCTAACTGGAATGGGAGGAAATCCTTTACAAAAGCGTTTCTTGTTCTTGCTGATGAAACTGCTCGCGTGATGGAATCCTTTCCTATGCCCTCCGTTAAAAAATAAGCATAAACTCTGCCAATCAAATTTCTTTTCTAATATTTTTTGGGAGGTTTTGTTTTAGCAATTTTCGTTTATTAAAGGGCCATAACTCCGCTTAAAAAGGGTTCGATAAAAATTCCGAACAAAGCAAATCCGAACCCTTGGGACATTTAACCATGTGACCAAGTTCCAAGAAAGATTTGTTGCAATTATTGCACGAAAACGAAGCATTACAGACGGACAGACCTAAATTAATATCCCCCGTTTCGGAGGCGGGGGATAATTACTAAAAATAAAACGGCCATAATTTGCACACAATATAATGCCCTAAACAAAAGTAATGCAGATTGCTACTCAACCGAAAGTAGAAATTGTTGATTTCGATCATGGTTACCTTTGAATATTTTCACACTCCATATGATATATATATAAATAAAAATGAAGGAGGGTTTCTCCTAACTTTTTCTACCCTTTTACATTTCTCCAGGGTGAGTATTTCCATAGAAATAATAGAAGATATTTTACAAACTATAAATTATAGGAAATATTAATTAAAGATGCTCCACCGCTGACAAATGGTATTTTTTCACTATCAAAAACAGGATCAGACGATTTGGTATTTTTCTTCAGTTACAACAGCTACTTACTTTTACATCATTGCCACCATTGGAAAGTTTGAGCTTCTTGTTTGTTTGTTTGATTAATTAACGTCCTGTTAACAGCTATGGTCATGTAAGGACGGTATGTATAGCGGTATACCTCGGATATCATGGATCATAACTGAAATCACAATAACAATTGATAATAATGCAGATTTTTAATCATACATATTTTTCAGATGAACAGACATTGAAATTAACAAACTCAGTAGAACAAAAGGCAAGATATCATCAATGACAACTACACATGAGTATTTTTAGGATTGACTAGTAATTAATTTAATCATAAAAAAATATGACTAGAGTACCAACGAGTTTCGACATAACTCTTGCCACAATATATATGTCAAATTGTCAGTTTGACTGTACTTGAGTCTACAACAAACCATTAGTTAAAAAACAATTAACTGTCTGAAAGGCTTCTTGCCTTTACACCTCATAATAACATGAAATAATAAAAGTACTAAAACATTAAAAACAATAACTGATTAATTTGTTTTTGATTTCCCTGTTGACAACTTGACCCCACCATCTGACACATTTCACATTTGTTGCAACAATCTCTATTTCATGTTCTTTTTCAGGATGATCAGCCTGTCAACATGCTCGGACTTCAGGCTAGCCCTTTGAGCTGTTAAAATGTCACCAGCCGTTGCAAAAACTCTCTCGGACGGAACACTTGTTGCTGGTACACTTAAAAGAGATTTGGCAAGATTTGCTAGGATTGGAAATCTGTTTTTATTGCTTCTCCACCAGCTCAAAGGGCAAGCTTGAAGTCCAATAGGTTGTTCAGCTTTGTGCTGAATAACTTCCATTTGTGTCAATTCTTGATTAGACTTAGGTGGTTCGACTTTTGTGACATAAATGTCACCAAGAAGGTCACCCAGGACAAATGAAGATGGGACAGGTATTTCCTGCTTAATTTCAACACTTTGGATTCAGTGTTAGAAGTAGCATCAAGCAGGGCAGCTGGTAGAGAGGGTAAAGTTGGGAGAGTTCCATCATTTGATATTTCTCCAGTAGCTTTGAATGTAGGCTCGGTTTTTATTTCACAGGGATGTATAGGAACCGGAAACGCAGAATGCACTTTGACAGCTTCTTCTGTAACATGACTGAATATTTTGAAGTTGTCTTCGTCTGATAAATATGGCAATAATTTGAATCTTGGATCCAAGGCAGATGTCATATTCAAAAAGTCTTCCTTATCCTGATAACGTGCATCAAGATCCATTTTCATTACACGTTTCATTTCAGAAACTGTATGAGAATCATTTTCTTGAATAGCAAATGTCACATTTGATAACGTGTGACGAATCGGCATGATGATGGAAACTGTTGGGCATTTTCCGTGCAAAGCATGTTGGTGACGTCAAATACTGGTTTCAGACACGCAGCAACATCCTCTAATAAAGCAAGGTTGTCATCGGTCATGCTCGTCCCTTCTTTTCCTTTGGCATGGAGCATTTCCGTTGACCTTAAAGTGGCTACAATGGCTGGCTGCATTTCAAGAAAGCGTTCAATCATCATATACGCAGAATTCCACCTAGTACATACATCAATCTTATGATTTGGCAAGTTCAATAGCTGAGCCTTTGACTTCAAGATTGCTGTAGCTACAGCACTGCGATGGAAATGGGCAACCACAGCTCTTATACGTGCTAGAGCATTGGACACGGATTTCAGTTTTAAAGCTTTTTGAGCGGCCAGATTGAGGGTGTGTGCAAAACACCCGATATGGATACATTCAAGTATTTTCCCAGCTTTCACCATGTTTGAGGCATTATCGGAGACTAAAGGTGGTGTACCAAGAACAGTAGGCAACTTCCATTCCTTAAGAGCATCCTTGATGACATCTGCTATGTTCTCAGCTGAAAAAAGAATGACGAAGTTTTTAGGGTTTTTATAATCACTGCTACTTCTAGAGTACTAGCTACTAACTAAATATAACAAGTTACAACAGTGTCAGTAAATTGTTCAATCAACATTAAAGGCATTTAAGGACATGGCAGTTTCAATTATGGAGACAATTGGAGTACCAGTAAACTGTAAGAAAGCAGTAAGAGTCTAAGAGAACAACCAACTCACCACATATTGGGTTTGAACAGACGTCCAGAGGAAAGAGGAACAAGGATGGGATTTGGGATTTATTATCTGATCAACACATTGCAGCCATTTACAGATATGCCCATTTTAGGGGTGCCGAAGTACCCGGAATACTTCAGTCCACTATGACCAAAATCAGCTTAGCAACATACTAACACACTCCTTTACTCAACTCGGGCATATTTTTAATATTTTACCTGTGGGATTTTCTGGCATTGTTCTTGTCTGCAGTACGTAGTTTAATAATTCCCAGCCAGGAGTGATGAGCGAAGCTGTAACTGTGACATAAGATTCTGTTGATCGTGATGTCCATCCGTCACTGGTTAATGAAACCTTTCAAAAAAAGTAAACTTAATTACAATTTACAAAAAATTATTACAACTCCTGCAAATTTTTATAGTCTAATGCTCATAGTTTGCTCTAATCACAAGAGCCACTACTAGAGTAGCATCCATCGTTCCATTTCGACCGTGTGTAGTTATTAGTTATTACAAACTGATGAAATGGTTAAAAATTACATGCTAGAAGTTATGGAAATCCGAAATTAAATCTTATCTTCAGATCTATTTGAAAATACAAGTCTTTAAAGCTATATTATATTTAAAGATGCTCCACCGCTGACAAATGGTAAACTAGTATTTTTCTCAGCTACAAAGGCCATTACCACAATTTTTTTCTTCTTAAAGTTAAAGATATGAAAAATAATTAATTGCATCCCGAAATTACTAAATACCTAGTACTGATTGCAGATTTTTATATTATTTTTTTGTTTTAATTAGACATAACATCCTCTTTTAACATCTTTATATAAAATACATTTCTGGTATGATATCCTCAGTACATTCTGGTACAACAAACTTTTTCCTTGAAGGCAGTGTATATCGTGGGTCCAGTTCCTTAATGACATCAACAAACTCTTTACTTTCAACAATTCTGTATGGACTGAGATCTTTTACTATATATTTTGCCATTTTGTGAGTGATAAGTTTCGCCCTAGTTGAAGTTGATTGGTATTTTTTCGCCGCAACTAACATATTGACAATTGGCCTAGCTGGAGTAACGGGAGTAGCAACATTTCCGAAATCCTGGTCGGGTTTCTGTGGTTTCTGATCTAGCATAGGGCCTCCTTTCGGTTTCGGTGTAATCATCATTGGATGATGCCGACGCACGTGGGACACCAGATTAGATGTCCCACCGCCGGTACATTTCACACTGACATCACAAGTTCGGCAAACAGCAACCAACTCCTCGATTAAGCCATCACATTTCCTTTTTTGAGCGCAAAATGGCGCCAGATGTCGGACTTAGCCCGACGATTTGATATCAGTTCATATGGCCTTTCTGTTGTGTCCGCCATCTTTAATTATTCGCTGCGGGACTAGCCTGTTTCTATAGTAACATGCTTACAAGTTACGAGACGGCGATCGAAAATGGGATATATGACTGGTTGGTCAGCGAAACTATATGAAATTAATATTTATTTTTTAGTTTGCGATGGTATTAGTTGGAATTACAAACACTTTATTTCCATTTGACGGAAACTGCTGAAGTTCACCGAAGTACCGGTACAGTACAAGTGTTCCGCGTTACGTACCTCTTCAGATTTTTACCGCGGTTTACCGGTATACCGGTAATACCGCCCACCACTATTTAATATAGCATAGACTTTCCATGGATAGATTTACATTACTGACGGACATTGCCTCTCTCAATTACATGTATTTACTGTAAAAGCATACAAAGGCATCCTTGGGTTAAATCTGATTGGGACAATTACTGGACCTATCAGTTTCTGTGTAGATCCAAATGTTCTGGAGATGTTCATTGCTAGGCTGATTGTGTTTCCCAACACTGTACAACTTCAAAATTAAACCAGACATAAATAATATTATATCCGATTGAACAATGCCGATTGTGCCCCTGTAGCTTCATATCTAAACTTGTCCTAATGGAGACTGTATATGCTCCACAATATACTTACCATTTACAAACAAAATCTTATAATTTCACCGCCGGTGTAGAGATGCGGCCATAAACAGATTAGCCAATCAGACGAGCCGTTACAAAAGCAACATTAGCATATATCCCACTATGCTTACTATTACACAAATAAAAAATAACACTTTTTTTTTCACACACAAATATCAAACAAAATCACACTCAAATATATATTTTTTACACACAAACCATTTTTTTTCACACACAAACCATTTTTTTCACACACACAAAGAAACTATTGAACATAAATATTATTTTTCCAATTGACTCCGTTGGCTGTCTGTCTGCATTCCTTCTTCAAGGGTGTTTAAGTGTCTTCCATGGACTCCGCTCTGTTGGGTAATTCCATTACTCTTGCGGAAGTGAATTCTTTCCTACTGATGTAGGCTAGAACCTCCCTCATCCCTATAACCAATTCAACTAGCATTGGCATTGATTTCTTTTGATATTCCAAATAATAAAAAGAAGCATTAAACAATTATCTGACTCAGTGAATTACAATAAACTTATTGTCAAAGTGTCTAAAATAAGTTTATCCTCTGACGAGGGAAATAAGTTTTGTTATTACATACATTCAAAGAATAAAAAAAATGACATGGATCTATTGATATTAATGCAATGAATATTTCTGTAAAATTATTACAAATTCATAACTTGATGCCATTTAACTTTAAATACATAAAATATCTCACTTTTTTGTGATAATGGGAAGGGGTCGTGAAGCTTGCGTCTGACACTAGTTCTTTGGCCTGAGGAACTTCGAGGACTTGTGTGAATAGGTTCCCTTGCAGGAGATCTTGGAGTAGGCGACCTTTGTTTCTGTGTCCCATTTGCACGGTGGCTAGGGCGAGACCTTGGAGATCTCCTTGAAACGGATGGTAATTGAGTCACGCGTTGGTGAGACCTTGGAGATATCCTCGAAAGAGATGGCAGTTGAGTCACACGTCGGTGAGACCTCGTAGATCTCCTCGAAAGAGAGGGCAGTTGAGTCACACGTTGGTGAGACCTTGGTGATTTCCTTGGTGTTCTTGCCATTGGTGGATTTTTTCTGAATGACCTGGTGATGGTGTCCGGCTTGATGATGGCTGTTCATCGAATAACCTGCTGGACCATCCTGTAGGAGTTGAGGCCACTTTTTTCGTCTTTACCTTTTAGGAGGTGGTGGCAGTTCATCATCATCATCTTCTGTAAATACAAGTGTTATTTGTTAAATGAAGTTTTTTGCACATTCAAAGTTCTGCGTTGATGTGCAATATACATGTCCACTTGATATTTTTTTTCTAATCATCAGCACGCCACTTCCAGTACAATTATCTTTCAGACTGGATGGACATGTTTCAGATAAAGATACCAATATTAGTGTACTTTTTTACAGTATCTAATTAAATAAAGAATGCTGCTACCATGGGAAAATTGACCACATTACTTACCAGTTTGTTTGTTTGTTTGTTTGATTAATTAACGTCCTATTAACAGCTATGGTCATGTAAGGACAGCCTCCCATGTATGCGGTGTGTTGCGTGTATGTTGTGCGAGGTGCGTGTTTCGGGAGACTGCGGTATATTCATGTTGTGTCTTCTTGTATAGTGGAACTTTTGCCTCACTGGAGCATGCCGCCGAAGACACCAAGCAACACACCCCACCCGGTCACATTATACTGACAACGGGCGAACCAGTCGTCCCACTCCTTTTTTGCTGAGCGCTAAGCAGGAGCAGAAACTACCACTTTTATAGACTTTGGTGTGTCTCGGCCAGGGGACAGAACCCAGAGCCTTCCTCACAGGGGCGAACGCTCAACTCAAGGCCAAAAGTGAGGCGGTTGCCAAGGGAAGCATTAGGAAGGATAAAGTCAGTTAGGAAGAATAGAAAAGAATAAGATCCTAAATTTAGTCGCCTTACGATCATGCAATAGGGGCAGCAGGTACAATTCTAACGCCCTACCTGCAGGGCCTACATTACTTACCAGAATGAGATTCTTGCTAAGTTTCATTATGTTGAAACTGTAACAGTTTCTCATGCTCTGATGGAGCATCAGCTGGTTCTCCTGAATTACAGGTAAATCACTTAACATTGGTACAAAATATATTTTCTGACTGCCAGAAGTTTGTATATCAGCTACATAGGGTAGCAAAATAATATCTAAAAAAATATGTTTAGAAATCAATAAATACACATTAATAAAGAAGAAGAATACTTATTCGTCTGCTCCTGTTTTTGACAGAGGAAAAAAAATGGCATTCGTCAGTGCTGTAGCATCGCTATTAAATTTTGTAATAGTGATCAGATAGCCGGAGAGTACCACCATATCCGATTTAATATAAAAACTTGACACTGTTCACGAAATATTGTGACAATGTTGGATCTTACTGGAAAATGAACGCTTAGTTAAACAAGCTATCGGTATAGGTATATACACTATAGAGAGGGTGGCATTACAATATGAATGCGAAGCGATTCTAATGAAAACGTTCGTGATGTAAAACCTATTGATTTGCAAATAAGTCTACTCGTATTTACATTATAGGCAGTTAGGACGGAAGTCCATCCATTTCGTTTATTGTTAAACACACATTGAACAGGTAGTAGCACAGTTCGTTACTATGATTCTTGTCGCGATATATATATATATAAATATATATATATATTTGGCTTTTAGTAAGTGACCCGAATCGATATCGTGCTGTTAATATTATTCGATAAAGATTGGAATAGAAGTGATAGTGTAACGCTTGCATGTATTTAACTTATCTTTAAGCTACAAAGTCAGGAGCATAGTTACCGATATTGAATTTCATTAGGACATCACCGATGTTGGACGTTTCAAATGTAAAATGCTTATTTTCCTGACTTTCTATACATTATTTTTTTGCTCCTCCAATGGATATAGAATAGCAAAATTTGACGCGGTTGGAAATGCAACTTTTTTCCGACCTATCGCATGTAATACAGTAAAAAGTGTTCTGGAATGTTCAATTGAATGTTTTAACCATTTAACCTGCGAGTCAACGTCGTATCATAGTTCAAAAGAACAATGCATTCTCCACACAACTGTACCGTTCAGTCAAAACACCGCCGAAGTGAGTGAAGAAGACGAATGGAAATCGTACAAATACAATGGAGGTAACTTAACTTTTTGTGTGTGTGTGTCCAAAATTGTCATATTTTTCATGGCTTTATACGCAATTTACAACAATAGATAGTTGGCCAAGACATAATTGTATTAATATTTATTTTAAATCAAGTTTTGTCGATTAAATTTATGGCGTAATGAAATGTACCGTAATGGTCATACTCACGAAGAGGTTTTCACCACCTAAAGTTACCACTATTTTGAGAATTACAATGGTTCTAGTGTTTTTTAATTTTACATGTATAGATACGATCTGCAAGAGATTTTTGGCAGTACTGTATATTAGAAGTATCCATATATTTACTTCTACATTCCAAAGTTATGGTCAGGCCTTGAAGCTACGTTATGGTCTAAAATTGTATTTCACATTTGTACAAGCATAAAACAATATTTCTACAGAGCAAAAATTTAGTGTTGTAGTTTATATTTCTTATAAGACATCATACACGTTTGTCTGTCCATTTGAAAGAAATTCCACAGCTTAATTCTCATTTGATTACTGAAGAAAAAATAACATGTCAACATGTTCACCCAGTTACATCATACAATCTAATCAAAATACAGATCCTTATTATCACTACGTTGATAACAGGCTCTATTGAACGTAGTGGTTATATGGATCTGTCTTTTAATCATATTGCGGCACATATAACTTTTAATGAAAATAAAATGGATTGTAGTTAATCAGGCTTAATTAAGACGGGAAAGTACACGAGGTTCACTTCGATTGAACTTTCGAAACAATTTAATGATTTTAGTTGCAGGATAGGGAAAGAACAACGTGTAGCAATAACTACAGAATCTATTGTTTATCATTAGCTGAACCATTCTTTAAGGTAGACCGTCCCTTCCTTCTGGTTTCCTCTCAAAGATTTCATTCATTTTTTCGATGTTGTTGATTTTAGGTATATATCCTGATCACAAAAACCGCAAAAAAAAAATCTCATATATCACGGGTTAATTTTTCTTCCAGGTTTGCTTAAAGATATGAACTTATGAAGTAATATTCCGGATTTTAAGGATTTCTAAATAAATAATATTTCCTCCCTGTAACATCCCTTAACCTATAAAAAATACACCTGTAACATGTTCATCCGTTCAGTAGGTGAAATATAATCCATAGCTATATCCAATAAGCTGAGTTTTCCAAAATAAAACGAAATATACGTTATTTTAAAACAAGAGGCCCAGAGGGCCTAATCGCTCACCTGGTTTGTAATGCCAAGTAATGTCCTGAATACAGGTTCATTGTTTCTTTTCTGACGGAATTTTAATATTTACCTCTAATTCCCCTATTGGGCCCCGCCCCTCCCTGCCCCCGGGGGTCAGAGCCAAAATTTATAAAAGTTTATGTTCCCCTTCCCCCAAGGATGTTTGTGGCCAAATTTGGTTACAATCCATGCAGAACTCTAGGACAAGTAGCGATTTATAGGAATTACCTCTATTTCCCCTATTGGGCCCCGTCCCCGTCTTGTCCCCGGAGGGTCAGAGCCAAAATTTATACAAGTTACCCCTTCCCCCAAGGATTCTGTTGGCCAAATTTGGTTACAATCTTGCGGAACCCTAGGAAAAAGTACCTATTTTATAGGATTACCCCCTATTTCCCCAAATCGTCCCGCCCCCTCCTGCCCCGGTTGGACAGAAATAATTTATACAAGGTTCTGTTCCCCTTCCCCCAAGGATCCAAATATTTGGTTACAATCCATGCAGAACTCTAGGACAAGTAGCGATTATAGGATTAGCCTCTATTTCCCCTATTGGGCCCCGCCCCTCCTGGACCCCGGGGGTCAGAGCCAAAATTTATACAATTTCGATTCCCCCTCCTACAAGGATATTTGTGGCCAAATTTGGTTAAAATCCATGCAGAACTCTATGACTAGAAGCGATTCAAAGGATTTTAACACTATTTCCCCTATTGGGCCTCACCCCTTCTGCTCCCGGGGGCCAGAGCCAAAATTTATACAAGTTCTGTCCCATTTCCCCCAAGGATGTTTGTGGCCAAATTTTGTTACAGTCCATGTAGAAATCTATGACTAGTAGCGATTTAAAGGATTTACTTGTGAAAGGGGAACAGAACTTGTATAATTTTTTGGCTCTGGCCCCCCGGGGGCAGGACAGGTGGGGCCCAATAGGGATTTAGAGGTTAATAATAAAATTCCTTCAGAAAAGAAATAATGAACCTGTATTCAGAACATTACTTTGGAATTATAAACCAGGTGAGCGATACAGGCCCTCTGGGCCTCTTGTTCATTTTTGGTCCCCGTAAATCCATGTTATTTTATCTGATTGTTAGCGACTATTACCATTCTTTTTTACCGCATTGTCAATCTACTAAATTATATTCTTTTTACCGATTGTCGAACCTTTTGATCAATATGCTTCACGGTAAACACTCGAAAGGGTTCTCGACGAAATACTTGCTCGAATGCCGATTTCAGAAGCGAGTTGTAATAGATGGGTACGGAGAAATAAAATACGTTTGCCGGGATTCGGATAGCAACGTTCCAAATGGTATAACGTCACAGATGGGACGGTCTACGTTAACAATATATTATTCAAATGGATTTTGATGACATGACAAGTGTTTCCTATTTTGACACTGCAATGCGTACTGATTATATGATGATATTTCGTATTTTTGACAGACTGTCCAACTGAAAGGGGCTATGAATACATACGTTATCTTGACTGGTGCTTTTGGTGGGGTGGAAGGCACGCAGATGATACCCGCGAAGGCAGAAGAATTCTGTCATGATAATGGAGCGTTTATGATCAAGATAAACTCACCTGAAAGACATAATTATCTGATTGATCTTTTGTGTAAGTATCACAAGAGGACAACACAAGCACGCACCTCGCACGTCATACATGTTAAACACCGCCCATACATTGGATGCTGTCTTTACATGACCTGACTCAATGGGACATGCTCCAAAGTTACCATTTGATGTGAAACTGTTTCCTATTTCCGATTGATTTTAAATTTCTATTTGTTTTGAGTTCAAACTAAAATAATCAAAAAGGATAATCTTGAAAGCATATATCAAATACCAAATTAAGAAAAACATCCATATATGACTAATCGTTTGTGTGAGCAACATTGCAGAGGTTTCCAGATAACCAAGCAGGAAAACTACCAAGCTTGTATATACATGTTGGGAACAGAATAAATTGAATCAGTCGTCATCAATATTTAAAGTGTCTGCTCCACTGAAAAGTCAAATTTTCTGAATGGCTCTTTTTTCTTAGAATTTAATAGAATTTTGTAAATACAATACATACCGAATTGTAATAAAATAATATGGCGGTGTACCTGATCTTTAGCTATTATAAATCAAAGATAGCTATTTTGACTTAAAATGTAATTTCGCACGAAATTTCACTTGTTTTTGAGCACACACACGACAAAAACTAACCAAGTAATGATTAATTAGTTGTCGATAAGTATGAATATTTGCGAAATTTGATAAAACCCATGTTTTCTTTTACGAACATAATATCACACACTCAACCCATTATTTTTGCTATGAACAGCTCTATATGTTATCCCTACCGCCTAACTTTTAAGATTTTGGCAAATTCCACGCTTTTAAATCCATCATAAAAACAGGTTGCCGGTGTGCTTGATTTTTTGTCCGCGATAAACAATTGTTTATTTCCCCCCTCCCTTTTTTTTTTTTTTTTTTTGCTAAAAATGCAATCACTTGAAACAATATAGGTTATGATTCCAACCTTAATGCTCATTATGATCATCGCAGTGAACCTAAAAAAGATTTACAACAACAACAAAAAAGTTAATTTAAGATAGCTAATGTCGTACCGGCGATCTAAGCAAAAATAAAGATGAAATGATGCACCTTTTTAAAATGACTGCTATAGTTTCTATATTGCAACTTGTTACAGAGCGAGACGATTAGTTTTTGAAAATCACAAACTCTTTGCTTAATTTCGAAATGAGACTGAAAACTCACCAGAGCAAATCCTTAAGTGAGTGTGAAATATAGTTTTTGTATTTATGTAATTCTAAACTATAATTGTTTAGGGCATTGGATAATTTAGAGAAGAATTTTGTATATAATTATTGTAAATGTAGAATTGCAAAATAAATTATAGGTGAGTTCAGTGTGAAAGTGATTAACATAAGAGGCCCAAAGGGTCTATATTGCTCACCTGGTTTTATTTAGGAATTATCACAAAAACTTTGCTTTGATTATTATATCTACGTCCTATTTACAACCAGGGTCATAAAAATTTTGTTTCTCGTGAAAAATAGCAAAATTGACCACTTAGCCCCTCATACTCCCTTTGAATTGATTGATCGGGGAGTCCAACCATCTGGTGTAACTTTAAGGTGATAGTGATGTCCCATCAGGACTTAACCCATTATGTTTGTGTACATGTTATGGATATTTCACCATGCAAACAAAACTTCAATAGATAGTGTTCAATATATATGTAACACAACAGATACTTGAACCTCAACGACGTCATCACATTATGTGGTCATATTCTGATCGATATATAAACAAGGTTTATTTACTTCAAGAATTGTTATTTCAATGTTATCTTCATAAACAATAGGGAAAACAAATGCGATGATTTGATAAACGGAAACTTTTCCATTGGTGAGTGATTTCGATAATTTTACAAGGGCTTGTTTCATACGTAGTTAAAGTATATACATATATCAAAGTGCTAAGGCCACTCATAGATGCTGTGAATGAAGGACTCAAACAAAGGAATAAAGAAATTGGTTTGTCATTTACATTGAATTTAGTATACCTGTTGTAGTATCTACCATTATGTTGAAATTTGGACATTAGCAAAACGTTTGTTTTATGATATTTAAAGTTGATTATTTTTATGAAATTAACTAAAATAAATTTTGTTTAAATTTCCTATTTTTGCCCATTAATTTATAATTGATTAATGCATGTGATTCTCCTCTCACAGTGGAACATATTTTAGTGCACTGTATTGAGATTTTAAGCACATACGAGATAAGTACTACGATGTCTCCGACATGTACACTTTGTTTCATGCCGTGAGACATAATCGTATTTTTAATTATCTCAAAGAAATCGGTATTTTTAAACAAAATATAAACGATTTTCTCGTCATATCATCGTATCAACTCAACATTTCATCGTTTCATCAACTTTGTGCATGAGTTTTTTCTCATGTGTTTTAGCCAAAACTATTTTATCCAATGCAAACCTTTTTTTATCAAATAAACATTTACAATCTGTGTTTTAGTCCTTACCTGCCTTTTCTTACCCTGCTCTTTTATCCTGATATTAATGCATGACTTGTAGTTTGGCCCTAAATGACCTTAGTTGTCGATGGGCCCGTAAAACAAACAAACAAATAATTGATTAATATTCATATATTAATTTTCAAAACAAGAGGCCCAGAGGGCCTGTATCGCTCACCTGGTTTATAATGCCAAGTAATGTTCTGAATACAGGTTCATTGTTTTCTTTTCTGAAAGAATTTTAATATAAACCTCTAAATCCCATATTGGGCCCCACCTGTCCTACCCCCGGGGGGCCAAGAACCAAAATTTAAACAAGTTCTGTTCCCCTTTCAGAAAGGATGTTTGTGGTAAAATTTGGTTACATTCCATGCAGAACTCTATGACTAGTAGCGATTTAAAGAGAATTTACCTCTATTTCCCCTATTCGACCCCACCTCTCCTGCCCCCGGGGGGTCAGAGCCAAAATTTATACAAGTTTCTGTTCCAATTCCCCCAAGGATGTTTTTGGACAGATTTGGTTACAATCCATGTAGAACTTTATGACTAGTAGCGATTTAAAGGATTTACTTCTATTTCTCCTATTGGGCCCCCCCTCCAGCCCCCGGGAGTAATCAGAGCCAAAAATTATACAAGTTCTCTTCTCCTACCCCCAAGGATGATTTGTAGGCCTAATTTGGTTACAATCCATGTAGAACTCTATGACTAGTAGCAATTTAAAGAATTTACCTCTATTTCCCCTATTGGCCCTGCCCCTCCTGCCCCCGGGGTACCAGAGCCAAAATTTATACAAGTTCTGTTCCCCCATCCCCCAAGGATGTTAGTGGCCAAATTTGGTTACATTCCATTCAGAACTCTATGACTAGTAGCGATTCAAAGGATTTAACTCTATTTCCCCTATTGGTGTCCCCACCCCTCCTGCCTCCCTGGAGGCCAGAGCCAAAATTTATACAAATTCTGTTCCCCTCCCCCAAGGATGGTAGTGGCCAAAAATTTAAGTAACAATCCATGTAGAACTTTAGGACAAAGTAGCGATTTAAAGGATTTACCTCTATTTCCCCTATTGGGCCTCGCCCCTCCTGCCCCTGGGGGGGGGGGCAGAGCCAAACTGTTACGAAAGTTCTGTTCCCCTTCTCCCAAGGATGTTTGTGGCCAAATTTTGGTTACAAACCCATTGTAGAACTCTATGACTAGTAAAGCGATTTAAAAGGATTTACCTCTATTTCCCCTATTTGCCCCCGCCTCTCCTGCCCCTGGGGGATCAGAGCCAAAATTTATAACAAGTTCTGTTCACCTATCCCCCAAAAGGATGTTTGTGGCCAAATTTTAGGTTACAATCCATGCAGAATCTCTAGGTGACAAGTAGTTATTTTAAGGATTTACACTAATATCCCCCAGTTGGTGGTCCCACCCCATCCCTTCCCCTGGGGGGGCGAGATCGTCCCAAACTTATACAATGTTTCAGTTTCCGCCATCTCCCAAGAATGTTAGTGGACCAATTTTGAGTTACAATCCATGTCTAGAGACTATGAGGACAAGTAGCGATGTTAAAGGGTTTAACCTCTATTTCACCGCCTAATTGGCCCCTCCCCACTAGCCCCCGAGGTGGAGCTAGATCCCAGTATTTATAACAAGTACATGATATTTCTTCCTTCCCCAAGTGATGTTTGTGTCCAAATTCGTTGACTAATCCGATACATAGCTCTAGGACACGTATTATTGTTAAAGGATTTACATTCTTGGATTTTCTCCCTGTTGCGGGTTCCCCCGTCCCCTGGCCACCCCTGTGGGTGATCAGATGTCAAATTAGCTTATACAAGTTCAGATTCTCCCTTCCCCCAAGGATGTTTTGTGGCCAAATTTGGTTACACATTACCATGTCAAACTCTATGACTAGTAGCGATTTTAAAGGATATACCTACCTATTTCCCCTATTGGGCCCCTGCCCCTCCCTGCCTCTGGGGGATCATAGCCAAAATTTATGACAAGTTCTGTTCCACTTCCCCAAAGGATGTTTGTGGCCAAATTTGGTTACATTCCATGCAGAACTCTATGACAAAGTAGCAATTTATCAAGAATTTACCTCTATTTCCCCTTATTTGGGCCCCGCCCCTCCGTGCCCCCGTGGGGTCAGAGCCAAAATTTGGAGGATAAACTTGTAAGGAATCTGAATGTGATCATGAACACTCATACGAAAAAAAAATCTTATAAAGTCATATTCTTGAGTTACAATATTTAAAATTGGCAATGTTAGGATGCAGCACAGTTTGTTGCTATGACCCTAGCTACGCATGCTGAGTAAAACAAAATTCCCAATGTTCTGAGTTTTGGCGGAAAATGCCCCAGGACACATAACAAAGGGTTGTTTATCACATATATAATCCAAAATTCATGTGTATAATGTAACACTTTCGCTAAACACGAAGACATCACCATATTGATTCATAATCTATACCATCAAGATTCTCGGTCTGGATTAAATCAGATTCACATCTATAACCACACAGAACTATAGTCCCCACATATGACCCATGTATGGAACACCAAATCAGGGTTTAGGGATACCAGCTTCTTACTAACTGTATGACACAGTTAGGCATAATGTCACGCTTATGCCATACAAGATTGTGACCTTTCCTCTCCAGTGATTGCTTTTTCCTTTATATATATCTAGCCTCTTTCCAGACTTGCCGATGTAGCAACTAGCCCAAAACTTTTTGTACATTATCTGATAGATATTTCGTATCTAATAACCAATTCCTCATAATCTAGCCCGATAGGGGGAAATCACTTTTTATATGTATTTTGTTTGTTTGTTTGTTTTGATTATTTAACGTCCTGCATTAACAGAAATGGTCCAATTAAGAGTTTGTATTCATTTTGGGTCATGGGTGTCAGTGGTGCCAAAAAAAAAAAAAATAGGGGAAGTAGAGGTAAATATTCAATTTCCTTCAGGAAAGAAAAATGGACCTGTATTCAGAACATTAAAACGGGACATAACAAAAACCAGGTCAGCGACTACGGGCCCTCTTGGGCCTCTATGTTGCTATCCGTTCAGGGTGTGAAAGTTAATGAAAACAACTTTTTAATTTCGTCGCGGCATTGTTATTACCGTTTTGATGTGCTTAGGCTCGCCGAGCGTACCCATGATTGCTGTTATACAAACATAGAAAAAGGGCAACAGTTCCACTATACAAGATGACACAACAATAATATTATCGCGAGTCTCCAAAACACGCACCTCGCACAACATACACGCAACACACTGCATACATGGGAGGCCGTCCTTGCATGACCATAGCTGTTAATAGGATGTTAATTAATCAAACAAACAAAACAACATACAAAATATATATTAGATATGCTCCGATTATCCGCCACTATCATTGGCTGATACACTGTTCAGGTGGAGGGCGATATTTAAAATAATCAACTCGACGTTTCTATGTTTAGAAAGCATTATAGACTCGATGTTTCTATTTTTAGAAAACACCGAGTACATTATTCCCTATCGTTTGTTTGTTTGATTTATCAACGTCCTATTAACCGCTAGTGTCATGCAAAGATGGCCTCGCCATGTATGCCGTGATGCAAGCTGCGTGTTTTTGGAAGACTGCGGTATGCTCGTGTTGTGTCTTCTCTTGAATAGTGGGACTCTAGCCCTTTTTATAGTGCTCTATCACTGAAGCATACTGCCGAAGACACCAAGCAACAAACCCCACTCGGTCACATAATACTATTGTGACGACACACACAAGTCGATATTCCTATTGTGACGATATTGCGGTTTATTATATCACAATACCCCAACGTTCGAGTTCTTCGGGAAGATGTAGTCGACACCATTCTCCATACATTTCTATATTACTTAGCAAATTATTTATAAATTGATATAACATATTAGATATGCTTTGATTTTCCATCATTCTCATTGGCTAATGCACTGTGACGTGGATGGCGATATTTCTTATATCTCGGGAAGATTTTATTTGAGCTATTCTGCATGCATTTCTATAATATATATTTAATACTTAACAATAAATATCATATTTAGTATCAAATTAAGTTCCTTTGATTCAGTCCATATGTTATCATAACGCACTGTTAGAATATTAAATAATGACGTCGAGCCACAATAGACTGGTTCTGTGCACTTCTATTCTATTGGAATCATGGTATCCTTCTATTTAAATAATCATTTCTTTTTTAAATTTATGTCTATTTTCAGATACTCGTACCATAGTAGTCTGCCTGGCTCGGCGGAAAATCCGCCAATCAGGATGACAATTTTATTTACGAGGATGGAACACCTTTGACCTATTTCAAACTGGACAGCAGGTTACCCAATCAACCAAAAGTTCATTAGAGTCATGGCTGAGAACAATTACTTATTTGAAGATGGAGTCGGGAAGGTGGAACGTGATATCTTTTGTGAACTTTTGAAAGACGATCTATAGGGACAAAAAGCATGAATTTTTAGTTTTCTGCTCTTTTTAAACACGGGTCGTCACGACTATCTGCAACAATTGAAATTAATTGTTTGGTCCTTGAACGAACATCTCACAGTAGGACCTTTAGATAGGGACGCTGTCTGAGAAAGATTCATGTCTGAGCGCGGCACTCGCACGCGTCTGAGACACAGACTCTTTATGCGGACATGGAAAAACTCGGCTAACAGTGAGGCCCATTGGCCCTTAATATTCACCTGATATTTGATTACAACTTAGCTATGTCATTTACTAGCCAACTGAATTACTTTAGTTCATGAAATATGGAAACTACATCATAAATAGGTCTAATACCAAAGTTTCATTAAGCTTGGTGCATATTTACTCAAATTACCGTTTCATAAGGTTAAGTAGTTATTATTGCAATGGGCACATTTACTCCGTAAATAATGTTACTAGTCGATTTAAAGCTGATTTTCAAAATCTTTCCATTGTTAGTCTTCATACAAAGTTTCAATAAGCTCGATGCATATTTACTTAAGTTATCATGTTCATTTGTTAATAACCCCGAAAGTTAAGATCTACTCAGACCGATTTTCGAACATTGCCGAGATCTTTCCAATTTTACTCTAAATACAAAGTTTCATGAAGCTTAATGCATATTTACTAAAGTTATCGTATTCAAAAGGTCCAATAATAATTATTAGTGCAAAGGGCAATAACTCCGTAAATTATCATCGAATCAATCTTATTGTCGAACTCGTCCGAGATCTTTCCAATGTTAGTCTAGTGATTGTTTGTTTGATAATTTTAAACTTGAGGTAAAAAAGAAAAGTTCAGAAGAAAACAATAAGAGAAAGAGAGTGATGGAAGAGATAGAAACAATAATCAAAGCGCCAAGGCCACTCATAGATGCTGTGATTGAAGGACTCAAACAAAGGAATAAAGAAATCGGTTTATCATCTATATCAATAAGCTAACATGTTGTAGTCCATTATATATATATATATTGTACAATGTTGAATTTTGGAGTTAAAACAAAAGGTATTTATTATTTATTATAATTAAAGTTGATTCAACAACCATAAGTTTAAATAGGTTTTTTCTGAAATATATTTTATACATTAAAATTTCTTATTTATGAAATAAGTACTGTAGATTTATTAAACCAATAAATCTGGTAAAACTCTTAGTGCCATTTTCGTGTTTATAAGTTATATATAAAATCTAAGCTAATATATACATTAAATTACTGAAATTATTATTTCATCAATGTCTCTTTCAAAGACAAGAGGCCCAAAAGGGCCTTAACGGTCATCTGACTACATTGACAATAGTTAAAATTAATTATATATAGTGTCACTTTGTCAGGATCATGTCAGGATAATTTTCAATTTCTTACAACAAATTTTATTTCAAACAAGAGGCCCAAGGGCCTTAACATATAGGAAATTACTTAGATATAGTGTCATGGTAGTCATCTTCGATTTGGGATCAACCAGAGATGTAACAATACTTTGTCGGGACCATGTCAGGATCATTTCATGTTAAGTTTCAGCCAAATCCCACCGGTAGAACTTGAGAAGAAGTTCAAAATGTGTTTTCAAGATGGTGGTTGTGGCGGCCATCTTGGATTTAGGATCGACCGAAAAATAACAACACTTTTTCGGGACCGTGTCAGGATAATTTCATGCAAGTTTCAGCCAAATCCCAAAGGTAGAACTTGAGAAGAAGTTCAAAATGTGTTTCAAGATGGCGGCTGTGGCGGCCATCTTGGATTTCGGATTGACCCGAAAAATAACAACACTTTGTCGGGACCATGTCAGGATCATTTCATGCAAGTTTCAGCCAAATCCCAAAGGTAGAACTTGAGAAGAAGTTCAAAATGTGTTTTCAAGATGGCGGCTGTGGCGGCCATCTTGGATTTCGGATCGACCCGAAAAATACAAACACTTTGTCGGGACCATGTCAGGATCATTTCATGCAAGTTTCAGTCAAATCGCACCGGTAGAACTTGAGAAGAAGTTCAAAAATGTGTTTTCAAGATGGTGGCTGTGGCCGCCATCTTGGATTTCAGATCGACCCGAAAAATAACAACACTTTGTCGGGGACCATGTAAGGATCATTTCATGCAAAAGTTTCAGCCAAATCCCACTGGTAGAACTTGAGAAGAAGTTCAAAATGTGTTTTCAAGATGGCGGTTGTGGCGGCCATGTTGGATTTCAGATCGACCCGAAAAATAACAACACTTTGCCGGGACCGTGTCAGGATCATTTTTATGCAAAGTTTCAGCCAAATCACACTGGTAGAACTTGAGAAGAAGTTCAAAATGTGTTTTCAAGATGGCGGCTGTGGCGGCCATCTTGGATTTCGGATTGACCCGAAAAATAACAACACTTTGTTCAGGACCATGTCAGGATCATTTCATGCAAGTTTCAGCCAAATCCCAAAGGTAGAACTTGAGAAGAAGTTCAAAATGTGTTTTCAAGATGGCGGCTGTGGCGGCCATCTTGGATTTCGGATCGACCCGAAAAATAACAACACTTTGTCGGGACCGTGTCAGGATCATTTCATGCAAGTTTCAGCCAAATCCCACCGGTAGAACTTGAGAAAGAAGTTCAAAATGTGTTTTCAAGATAGCGGCTGTGGCGGCCATCTTGGATTTCAGATCGACCCAAAAAATAACAACACTTTGTCGGAACCGTGTAAGGATCATTTCATGCAAGTTTAAGCCAAATCCCCACTGGTAGTAGAACTTGAGAAGAAGTTCAAAATGTGTTTTCAAGATGGCGGCTGTGGCGGCCATCTTGGATTTCGGATCGACCCGAAAAATACCAACACTTTGTCGGGACCATGTCAGGATCATTTCATGCAAGTTTCAGCCAAATCCCACTGGTAGAACTTGAGAAGAAGTTCAAAATGTGTTTTCAAGATGACGGCTCTGGCGGCCATCTTGGATTTCGGATTGACCCGAAAAATAACAACACTTTGTTGGGACCGTGTCAGGATCATTTCATGCAAGTTTCAGCCAAATCCCAAAGGTTAGAACTTGAGAAGATGTTCAAAATGTGTTTTTCAAGATAGCGGCTGTGGGCGGCCATCTTGGATTTCAGATCGACCCAAAAAATAACAACACTTTGTCGGAACCGTGTCAGGATCATTTCATGCAAGTTTAAGCCAAATCCCACTGGTAGAACTTGAGAAGAAGTTCAAAATGTGTTTTCAAGATGGCGGCTGTGGCGGCCATCTTGGATTTCGGATCGACCCGAAAAATAACAACACTTTGTCAAGACCATGTCAGGATCATTTCATGCAAGTTTCAGCCAAAATCCCACTGGTAGAACTTGAGAAGAAGTTCAAAATGTGTTTTCAAGATGGCGGCTGTGGCGGCCAAGTTGGATTTCGGATTCGACCCGAAAAAATAACAACACTTTGTCGGGGACCGTGTCAGGATAATTTCATGCAAGTTTCAGCCAAATCCCACTGGTAGAACTTGAGAAGAAGTTCAAATGTGTTTTTTGTCAAGATGACGGCTCTGGCGGCCATCTTGGATTTCGGATTGACCCGAAAAATAACAACACTTTGTTGGGACCGTGTCAGGATCATTTCATGCAAGTTTCAGCCAAATCCCACCGGTACAAATTGAGAAGAAGTTCAAAATGTGTTTTTCAAGATAGCGGCTGTGGCGGCACCATCTTGGATTTCAGATCGACCCAAAAAATAACAACACTTTGTCGGAACCGTGTCAGGATCATTTCATGCAAGTTTAAGCCAAATCCCACTGGTAGAACTTGAGAAGAAGTTCAAAATGTGTTTTCAAGATGGCGGCTGTGGCGGCCATCTTGGATTTTTCGGATCGACCCGAAAAATAACAACACTTTGTCGGGACCATGTCAGGATCATTTCATGCAAGTTTCAGCCAAATCCCATGGTAGAACTTGAGAAGAAGTTCAAAATGTGTTTTCAAGATGGCGGCTGTGGCGGCCATCTTGGATTTCGGATCGACCCGAAAAATAACAACACTTTGTCGGGACCATGTCAGGATCATTTCATGCAAGTTTCAGCCAAATCCCACTGGTAGAACTTGAGAAGAAGTTCAAAATGTGTTTTCAAGATGGCGGCTGTGGCGGCCATGTTGGATTTCGGATCGACCCGAAAATAACAACACTTTGTCGGGACCGTGTCAGGATCATTTCATGCAAGTTTCAGCCAAATCCCACTGGTAGAACTTGAGAAGAAGTTCAAAAAAATGTGTTTTCAAGATGGCGGCTGTGGCGGTCCCATCTTGGATTTCGGATCGACCCGAAAAATAACAACACTTTGTCGGGACCGTGTCAGGAACATTTCATGCAAGTTTCAGCCAAATCCCACTGGTAGAACTTGAGAAGAAGTTCAAAATGTGAAAAGTTAACGCACGGCGGACGGCGCACGGCGCACGGCGGACGGCGCACGGCGGACGACGACGGACGAAACATGATGACTATAGGTCATCCTGACCCTTCGGGTCAGATGACCTAAAAAGAAAAATAAGTTAAATAACAATCTGATTAAAATACAAATTCTTATAAACACTCCGTTAAATAACAACAAAAATTGCTATTTCCGGATTATGTATTGATTTCTTTGATAGAAAGACAAACATGGCTGCTTGCATTTTTTATCACTTTTTCTTTGCAGACTTTTGATTTAAAATCAAGCCAGATAGCAATTACGTTTAAAGGGAGGCAACTCGAGCTTTCACATTTCTAGATGGAAGAGCGTATTGATTTCATCAGATATACAGTAGTTCGGTTTAATACGGTGATATAGCAGTGTTATGGCCGTACATGTTTTCAGAAAAAAAAAGATGAAATTAATGTTGACTATACCCAATTGAGTACATTTGGTTAAAAAATCAGTCATCTTGACTGAATTTGAAACGGTTTATGCAAACTTTATTACAGCAAAACAAGCCTTTCCAGATTGAGATTTGTATATATTCCACCAAGGCAATATTCATTGTCAAAAATTTCCGTTTACTATGTTAACCAATTAGCAGTATTATGTTTGTTTGGAAAGCAACTTGATAATATTAATTGGATACATCCCAATATTGACTACAGACAGCACAGAAATGCAAATTGAATCTCTTACTGAAGCACTATGTAATTCGACAGGGGCGATGCTCATTTTGACCACTGATTATGATGTCATGCTCTCGATCACATCTTTATCAGAGGTATCTCTACCCAAGATTATATCAAAGGCATCATTGGACATCAATGTATTACAGTATTCAGAAAACCAATCGGAGTCTTTCCTACCATTTCAATTTTCGAACTTTCTAGGATGAATGGGAACCGAGAATGTCTGTATACTTAGACTGCTTCTTGGTGTGTACATATTTGTATATTGTCATGTATTTGATAGCTACAGATTTATTTTAGTATACCTAGAATGAATGGAATGACTCTAACATTGCCTTTCATTATTTTGTGATAGCTATGGTATTATACGTTTTATTAACTAACAGTAGTAAGCTACGTTTACAGTGGACAAACTGAAGTCCTAATTATCTATTAGTATAATCACATATTTTACCAAACTATTTGGAACTGGCAATTGAGTTTTACCTTGTAATTATTGTGACTATTGCATTATTGGTTTATAAAAGAGTGTTATATATTTGTAAATATTCAGTATTTAATATCTTGCTAACATGTACATGTTATTTTTATGTCATCAACCTGAAGCTTAGTGTCAATTTTAACCAAAATGCTGCATGAGCTGATTGAATTCAAATGGTGAATGAGAATGATGATAACATTAATTCAAACATAGATTATCCATATTGCTGTTTATTTTGTTATTCAGGAATTTCTATCATGATGCTTTAATGCACATCATCTGTGCTACAACACCCAATGTTTGTTACACACTACTTAATTCATACGTATTTGACAAACTAATGCTTAAATGCATTTTGAGCAGTTTATGAAAATTTTATTTCTTGACAGGATTGGAGTTCTGTCACCTTATATGCAACAGCGCGGCATTACTGAATTTAACACGGCATTAATGAATTATAATTTAATTGATAACTCTAGATCTTCAGCCTTTTAATTTGAGAGTTTTTATTTCTTTGTTTACACCTTTTTATGTAACATTTTGCATTATGTTTTCATAATTTGTTAATAAGCTATATATTCCTTAAAACAATTATATCGGAACAGAACTTAAATTTACACTTTAATCCATACAATATACACATAAGGTTACATACAATTTTACATGTAAATAAAATACGTACCAGAATGTAAATTTGTTCTCAGCAAATTTTGCATTTAAAACAATCAAATAAATTATTTCAAATTATTATTTTTTTTATATTCAGGATGAGTACATGAAAGAGGTGAAAGTTGGAAATGACCGTACAACATTCACACCATAGAGGAGATTATATATCTCCGAAACTAAAGTGAATTGTAGCAGACAAATTAGAGGTGGTCAGTGTGTAACGGGAGAATGAAATCGAGCAGTAGTGGCCAACACCGACAGCGTAACACTAAAGTTAAAGTAAGTGGCAACAAATATTTTTCATTATTTCACAATGTATATCAACAAGTTCCCTTCTATTCACTCGCTTCATATTATATAAATTTGTAATGTTGAAATGTTTTATCTTTAAAAGTGATCTCAGATATCACTACCTATATATGTGTGTGAAGCCATACTTATTTGCTCAAATATTCGTCTTATCAATCTTTGTTGTGCGATATTATCAATGCAATCGTGTGTATGTTAAACATAGATGGCAAGCTGTACCGGGTCTATCCATGTAATGATATGCTGAAAACAATTTATGATGTGACTAGTTTAGGAATTAAATATGCAGCGGTCTACTTATTCAATTATTCTAGAGATAGAGCTTTGTAAGTCTTCCTCAATATGTGTATATAAAGAATATAAGTAGGTAGTTTCTGCTCTGTCTTAGCGTTAGGCTATTACAGGTGTAGTGGGACGACTGGTTCAGTCGCCCGTTGTCTCAGTATTATTGTGACCTAGGGTGGGTGTATGTTGCGTGGTGTATTACGGAGGCTATGCTTCTGTGATTATAAGACACTAGATCGAAAAAGGGACACAAGTTCACTATATAAGAAGACACTACAAGAACATATCGCAAGTCTCCAGTACGATCACTCACCTCGACACAATTATACAGAGCACACACAGCATACATGGGGGCCGTCCTTACATGACCATAGCTGTTAATAGGGACGTTAATAAGTCAAACAAACAAACAAATATAACAGAACAAATTGTGTAAAACATTGTTATAATAATCATCTTTTATAGCTGGTAGAAGAGGTCGAGATGATGGTAAACGTTGAAGGCCTGTCAATGGAGGAGCTCGAGGATCATGTGGACCTACAGTATCTGAAAAGCAAACCTACAAGGATCTGAAGATAGCAAAATATCTGCTACTAGATATCCTCCATGTTCAAAACGATAACAACTGTGTAGGAACTTTTGAGTCAGATTCTGCCCTTTAAGGCACTGTTGAAGTGAAAAAAATTGATATTTATTCATTTACAAGTAATATCACAGGAGGATGAGGAGGAACGCGGAGACTAGTCGTTCTATTATATATTGTGCGAATTAGTTTGTATTTAACATGTTGTACACTTAACATTATTGTATCAATTGACATATGTGTGAGAAATGAGTTGTGTATTCCTAGCATATTGGTATAAGCACTTAAACATTATTGTAAAATTCACATGTGTGTGGAATATGAGTTTGTATTCTACATTTTTGTACACCCAATTAACATTATAGTACATTTACATGTGTTGGCAATAGTGTGTGTGCATTTTACATATTTGTACACTTATTGGGTTGGAATGAGTTTGTATTTTACATTATCGTACGATTAGTTTTGTAACACTTATGTGTGGAATGAGTTTGTATTTTACATATTGTGTACACTTAACATTATTGTACAGATTCACATGTGTGTGAGGCATTAGTTGTGTATTTCTACATTTTTGTACACTTAACGATTATTGTACCAATTTTACCTGTGTGGAAGAGTGTGTATTGTTAACAGTATTTTGTACACTTAACATTATCGTTACTATTAACATAAGTGTGTGAAAAAAGAAGAAATAATGAGTTTGTATTTACATATTTGTACACTTAACATTATTGTACAAATTTACATGTGTGGAATTAGTTTGTATTCCTAACATTTTTTGTACACTTAAAACATTATTGTTACAATTAACATGTCTGTGGAATGAGTTTGTAAGTCTACATTTTTTTTTACACTTGCAATATTGTACACAATAAACATTTTTTCAATATAATTTTGAAAATGAAATGGACCTTGTTTCCAGTTTTCATAATACATTTCTTAACTAAATTGAAACTTAACTAAACGAAAGCATTACACTATGGCATAAATATATTGTTTCACATGTGTGAAAACAATCACGATATAAAAAAAAAAATATTTAAAATCATTGAAATTTCCAGTCGTATTGCAATACCATTCAGCAGGTACAATATTGTAAGTTTGTACTCGTATTAGCCAGTGCCATATAAGTTAAAGAAATGCATTACACTGTCTTCGAAGAATTGATGACCATTTATACGGTAAACACAACACTGTGTAAAAGCAATTTCAAAAGTTGCCTTTTCCCACAAAACAAACGGTCAGAGATCGGCACACATGACGTCTGTCCACAATGTGTAATGGCGGATTAGCATTGAAGTGTGAAACATTTCTCCCCAATTTACAAAAGTGGCTTTTTCTGGAACATCACAATTAACTTGAATAATCTCACTTTCATTAGAACTGGTTTGTTTTTGATAAGTGTGCAAATTTTAAATGTACTCTTAGACTGAATTATCTCTTAATATTTCAATTTGGCAGTACCCAATCCTATAACCGGAGTTACACCTCCTTCAGTACTTTCAGTACTTTGATTTAATTAAACATGCCCGTGGCAAGTCTGATATTTTGGTTGCACGCTTCCGTTTGTTGATGCGGCCTCGTTTTTGAAAATATTACGCCATGTTCTATGTAAAGCTTGACTTTGCTCTATTTTTAGAGAAGTATTTTCCTGGTCAAGCTAGGCAACTGACCACCCATATATGTTCGCTGTATGCATCGAAAATGATCTGAAGATTATATCTATGACAAGATAATTTCAATTTCGTAAACTTTATATTCCATTGGGCGAACCTTCCTTTAATGTAAATTTGGACCATGTGGTGAGTAATTGACATTTTGTGTTGATCGGGTGAGGTGTGTTGCTTGGTGTCTTCGGCGGCATGCTTCAGTGATATAGCACTATAAAAAGGGCAATAGTTCCACTATACAAGAAGACACAACATGAATATACCACAGTCTCCCAAGACACGCACCTCGCACAACCATACACGCAACACACCAAATACATGGGAGGCCGTCCTTACATGACCATAGATGTTAAATAGGACGTTAATTAATCAAACAAACAAACAAAATTGATCGTGGTAGTTTTGATAACTGATTTAAAATGAAAAGTGGTACATTCATAGGTAGTTGGTCTCAAGAGTTTAGAAAAATTGTGATGAAACAAACATAAATTTCTTCAAATACTTTTTACAGTTAGATGAATATATATTTATCCCCGCCCAACGAAGTTGGCGGGGGATATACAAATGGGTTCCGTCCGTCCGTCCGTCCGTACAAATGGTTTCCGGAGCATAACTCTAAAACCATTAGAGGTATTTCAAGAAACTTCATACACACATTGGTCTTATGGTTTCTAGTAGTGCCTTTTGCTATTTTTAGGTTTTCATTTTTTCCGTAACCATGGAAACATTGCTGAAAATATCATATTTTTTGTACCAGGTTCGTTTCCAGAGCATAACTCTAAAACCAGAAGAGATATTTCCACGAAACTTCATAGACACATTATAGTCTTATGGTCTAGTAGTGTCTTTTGCTATTTTAAGGTTTTCACTTTTTGTACTTTTTTCTGTAACCATGGAAACATTGCTGAAAATATCATATTTTTTGTACCAGGTTCGTTTCCGGAGCATAACTCTAAAACCAGAAGAGATATATGCACGGAACTCCATAGGCACATTAGTCTTATGGTCTAGTAGTGCCTTTTGCTATATTTACGGTTTTCACTTTTCGTACTTTTTTCTGTAACCATGGAAACATTGCTGAAAATGGCAGATTTTTGTGTAAGAATCGTTTCCGGAGCACTACTGTAAAACCAGCAGAGGGTATTTCCATGAAACTTCATAGACACATTTTATGTAGGAGCACTATATAAAGGGCAAAAGTTCCACTATACAAGAAGACACAACATGAATATACCGCAGTCTCCCGAAACACGCGCGGCTAGCACAACATTCACGCAACACATCGCATACATGGGAGGCCGTCCTTACATGACCATAGCTGTTAATAGGACGTTAATTAATCAAACAAACCTCTCTATATTTTGTATAATGCTTTACTTTTTATTTAATATCCATGTTGTAAAACTCAGATATATCAAACTCAAATACTATGAACATTCACTTAATTTCCTATGTAACTCGTCGCTGTTTAAAACAAATCAAAAATCGCACTGTTAGCTGCTTGAACTTTGTTTAAAGCTAAGATCAATTCTGGTGATTTTTCAAAGAAGCAAATGTTGTCAAAGTTGGTTTCACTTTGTTAAAAAAAACATAAATATGTTTTTGTATATATTCTTCAATTGCAGTTGGGTTTTAAAATACTTTCCCTATACTCTTACTAGCATATAAAATTAATGCATTAATTGATTTAGCTCTCTATTGGCGGGGATCTGAATGACTATGTCCTTGTTAATTTTCAAATCATTACATTATTTTCATAAATTCAAAAAAATCTACTGTACACTATCACCTCAAATGATGCCAAATGTTTGTATGAGCTTTTGATTTTGCGTAAATATTCTTGGTGTTGTGGATTAAATACAAGGTTAAATGCGGGATTTTGGGGTTGGATTTCAGTTGAGCAGCATACTGTAAGGATAATTTCTTTCGTC
>NW_027187583.1:0-73987 GCF_041381155.1 Argopecten irradians | reverse complement strand
ATGAAAAGTAATACCTAAATAATTTCGACATATATTAAGAAAAATAATTCGCATAATTTCATCGGATATAAATACCCCTCTCTCAACGTGTGTGTTCCACAAAGAAAAGTAATTTTCGATATGCCATTCTTGGGATCCTATCGATCTCCGCCTTCTGAAAACTTGTACCGATTGAATACGGTTTGGAACGGCCCCCAGTTCCAATTACGAGATACAGCAGATTCGTGTCGATGCAACTGGTAAGATTCTGCAAATTGGAACGACACGGTTGTAGAGCAAACTAAAGGTTTTTATGTTTTATTTATTTCCTACATGGAGGTCTAACTTTTTTATAGAAACACAATGTTTGGGCCAGTATGGATTTTTTGTTGTTGTATTAAATTACCTGTGTACAGGTTTCTTTCGCTACACTTATGGTATCTTTGTAAGTTCTCCACGATTTCACAGTCTAATGAATCTATGGAATTAAAGTGAACTTGGTGGACAGGGACGGGTGGCGCCAAACAGATTCTGAATCCATATTTTTTCAGATTTTTATTTATCCGCTATTTCTAGACGTGATAATTACAAATATTCAGATATATTTATCTCGAAAAAACTCTGAATTCCCTTCACAATTAGTATCTGTAAAATGATACTGTAGGTAATGCCTATTTATAGGGTGATTACGCGCTCATAGTGATTATAATAGGTGATACTACCACTTAAAGTGATGAAACTGATTAAATTAACATTATTATTAGTAACCGAAATAACAGATGGTATTTCAGGAGTTGGAAAATGGTATATGTTAATTTACATCCATTTTCTGTTCATTTTAATCCTTTCCTAAATACGGATTGTGACATATTAGGGACGAAAGGAACTCTTTGGAATTAAATATCGAAGAAAGAGATATTTCACTATTGTTGTTACTCAATCAAGTATACTCCATTGCCTAATATTAATATGTACAGAAACACAGTCGTCTACAAAAGGCTACAGTCTGTTACGTTTACAATAATGATAACCGAAATGACACGACCTGTTGGCTCTACAATATGCATGTTGAAAGACGGGACATCATGTGTTACCAATGACCATACGGTCCAGGGTTCACAAAGTATAACCAAAACCCCGCAGTGCAGTGTCATGTAAAAAGGACGGTATACCGTCGTGGTTCTTCAAACGTACCCCGACGTAGAGACCCTAGAGTGGACAAGAAGCATATTATAGTTCAATGTGCGATGTCCAGAGTCTATGGTCGAGTATACCATTTAATTGATAATATTAACTTGAAAAATCTATTCAAGATTTATTTTTTACTTTTCGACTCCAGCAGATTTCACATTATCAGTTAAACAAATCGATCATCTCTGATCTATAGGTAACCTATATTGAAAAAAAATGCATTTTGATGTTGTAAGAAACTACGATTTGCTATTGTTTTTCGTTTAACAATTTATCTAGCTTAATCTTGAAATCTTATTAATCATGCTTTCATACTCAATATTCATTTTTGCTATGGCTAACAATCGGTCTTATTATTTTTCTCATTTTAAAGATGCTCCACCTGCCCCCCCCCCGCACCCCCGAAAAATGAGACAGAGGCATAGATGATATTCATCATTTGAACAATAAATGGTGTAAAATCGTGTAGATTATATGCCTAATTAACGCAAAAAAAATATTAAAATTATTTAATTTTGGCTTTGGTAGCATGCGCAATTAGTCCTTCATTCCATATCAGGATATAGATGCCACGGATTTTTTTTCGGGATGCAATTAATTATTTTTCATTATTTTTTTTACTTTAAAATTAGAAGCTCAAAACTTTTCAATGGTGATAATGGATGTAAAGTTAAAGTAAACTTTAGTAATGCAAGAAAACACTAAATCAGTATGCTCCTGCTTTTGATGGGTGAAAAAATACCATTTGTCAGCGGATGGAGCATCTTTATAGATTAAAAAATTAACAAGTCAAAGCAAATCCTTTAGACACCAATTTTATTCTTAGCTATATTTTGAAGATATCGGGGTACATTTCGAAAGTCGTGCCTAAGTCATGACACTAAGTATTTGTAGACAAGTATAGCGATATCTTAATTTCTTTCATGCCGTGCCTTTCTTAGTAAAATAAATTGAGAAGAATACATCTACAAGTACAATTATATCTTATCATATCAAGTCTTAAATATGGCAATTCAACAAATGAATTGCAACATTTCTGTATCTCAAACAGGAAAGCCACACACGCTGTAAAACACTGACATTAAATATTGTGAACTTTCCGTGTTTTATTTACGGTTTCTGTTAATCCTCTATAGCTCTGTTGCACATGTTTGTATATTAGCATGGGTTTATATTATATTAAAAATGTGAAGCGGTTTGTCCAGATTCGTATGGTAGGACGACAGCCAAATGTGTTGTGAACACCTTTGGTTTTTGACTCGACTTAAAACCACTAGGAAAGATACTGTAATCACTTAAGTATCGAAGTAAGTAGTCACATTTAAACAGATCATTCTCTTCTTCACAAATGTACTGGATATGTTGAAAGTCGATACTTTTATGCTGTATGCGCTGTTTACCGTTAGACTTTATATTTCGGATACCGGATGTCCATTTGATATCGGTTTGGTTTTAAAACTCTGTGACGGTACCCTGTCACTGTGATGGAGGGTGGCATGAGACCAGGATACTGGGCAGTGTTACGTAACGACACGGGATGTCAGACATGGGTGGTTGGGACCTGTCCTGTAGTCTTCAATGTCACTGTAACTGGGTACGGGGCCTGTGATATAGGATACGGGGGCGTGTTCTACATGGTAGACAATGTCTGCATGGATGGTCGGGGTACGAGCTCGTTTTGTGGGTCCACGTAAGTTAGTAAACGAAAATACATAATATCTAGACAAGAATAAAAGTCAATTACTGTTGAGCATTGAGCATGTATTGCGCTAAAATTAAGTTGTAATATACTGAATGTAGGACTAGGTTTTATAATTTTTTGATGCTACACTAATAACTGAATTACTTAATTTTTCGATTGTGGTATCGTATTAAAGATCATATTAAGAGATAAGATAGGCATACATGATTCCTAACATTTCGGTGAAATGGGGAATAGAAAGTCTAAAAACTAAGTTTGAATCTATGAAAACAACGGTGTCTGTACAGTAATGCTTAATGCTCACTCCTAAAAATTGTTAGCGATTTTTACATTTTATTAAGACGTATAATATTGCATAACAAACTGTAAATATTTTTTATTGCATTTTGTGAATCAAGGGGATTAGGAAATGTTCTTTGTTTCCCTTTTTTTCCGCTTTGCTATAACAGTACATAAATTAGTGATAGAACGATAAATTTCAATGTTTTGAACTTTCCATTTATTAGATGAATGGCTTGTAAACAAATTGATTCAATATGTAAAAAGTGAATTAGTGTAAGATAAATTAGTATTTTAACCCGCATAATATATAACGTTTTGGTTATTGAAATAAACAAATTTTTGCAATTTTACTTACCCTGCTTAGTCCATGGTTCTAATATTCATTCTAAAAGTAGCCAATGTGTTCTTACTTCTTGTAACCAACAATTGAGGCATCTAGTCCAAATACAACACGGGAGAAAATTAATTAGTTCATTTTCGACCGACGGCAGGATTCCAACTTGGCTCAATTCTAACATTTATTGAAAATAATATGCATTCTACAATATTGGTTTGATGCTATTTTCATACATAATAACACACCGACAACACGAGCAAATAAGCAAAAACTTCCACTGGGAGTCATACTAGGAAGTTAACTGCGCACGGGTCCTGGGAGGAAGAACCTATCGCCGTTAGACTTTTTTTATTTTCTGTTTGTCCGGTGCTTTTTTTTACCTTATCTTTTCCCTTTCGCTCTATTATTCCCTTTTCTTTTCGGATATCATCCTCTATCGGTTTGTTTCTGTATCCTTGCCAATGAACGCTAACATTGACTGGTTTCCCAGGCACAGACTATAAATATGAAGTCTCCACGACCCCACTTTGTGATTTTTTTAGGTATATTCAAAACGTTGATTTGGGACTTCACTAATTGCAAACACTGAATCGTTTATTGACTCTTATGATGTTGTGATGACCAAACCCATCCTTCAACTAAAAACAATATTTACGTATTATAAAGGTCTCTGAGGGGGCTCTAGAGGGGTGCATGAAATCGGCGGCAATGCATAATTATAGCATTATGACGTGACTCGGCAGTGCAAATGGATAGTGTTTGGTAGCAAGGCACCAAATGCATGTGAAGTAATTGCTATGATATAAAAAACGGCGAATTTATTGTACAAGAGTTTGATTATTTCACGGAGGAAAAGCTTTTTATTATAATATCCCGGGGATCCTGTAAACATTGTAAGGCAACGATATTTTTATCCCCGCGAAGACGGTGAAAAATGGGGAGATCTGTACATTTGGAAAAAAATCCGTGCGTTCGTGCGTTCGTTTCAAGGCTATGAGAGATCAAAAATCGTTCAAACACTGCTCCTTGAAAATTTTCTGTTATAAAGCTAGATATGTGCCCAGTTGAGGCCTTTGCTATTGCAGAAACTTTGCATTTTGGATGTTTTTTCTGTTACCATGAAAACTTAATCAAAATACTTAAATTATAGTTTTTATTTTACCGGGTTCCTAGTACTTGTTTCCTCGGTTTTACAATAATACTCGTATTCGTTTATATTTAAAATAGTTATTTTTGAATAACTGTTACTGTGACCTTGATCTTTTGGGTTTTTTATATGCTCTTACAGGTCATTGTTAGACATGAACTTGTTTATGCTTGATCAGTCTTTTATTTTTTTTTTACATAAAAACATCGATAAACACCCGTACTTACTGACCGCATTTTGTTTTGAATTTCTATGTTTGGATAACATGTTGTTTATGTGGTCGATGCAAATAAACAACAAAAATATGATTAAAATTATTTTATATTCTGTGGTGTCAGCATTGAGATAATAGGCCAATAATCGTATCCTTGGTTAATCTGATTTCCTTATTAAGGTCATTGCATGTTATATTATTATTTTATTCGTTATATATTGCATCTGACAAGTCAACAAAGGCATACAAAAAACTGATATTTATTTATTTACGAGTTATGAAATGGAAAAATATTATAATTTGTTTTCAATTTACTCAGTTTAAATTCATCGTTTTCATGGAGATATTTCACATTGGTAAACCGCCCAAAAGGAGTACAACTTATTAATAGCATATGGAGCAAATAAGGCTGTTGTGGGTGTTAATAACAATGGATTGTAGGACGAAAATAAAAAAGTTGTACTTCCACAGATCCAGCATGGAAATCACCACAGAGGACTTGGTGGGAAGTAGATTCTCGGGAGGCGTCCAAAAGGTTACAAACAATAAACATTGTCTACTGACAGCTGATGTAAGTGGTTTATATTATTTATCTTACTTTTATGTTTTATGTTTATTTACAGCCACATGAAACCATTTCGCTAGAGGCTCCGAATATTTGAGTCGTGACAATACTTTGCTAATGATAGACCGGACGAAAACCAGCAGTTTAAATTGAAAAAACATAATGTATTTCTAAACGTATGATGCAAAATTATACAGGGCTGGCTTGAAGTATTAACGTAAATTGTTGGTGATCCTAGAACGATACTGAAAATTTAAAATTGTGTACGGTATAAACCAAATTTCATGTAATAACTAAAGATTGCTACACTGCGGAAATACCCTAAATTGATACTTCCATTCATATTGAACAACATAATTGTGTGTTTTTATCGTGTTGTTGTAAACATATGTCTAATTAAACACCAAAAAAATATTTTATAAAATAAGTTATTTGCTTTTGGTGCCTTGCGCAGACCAGGACCTTCATTCTATTATAGAACATAGTGCCACGGAGATTGTTTCGGGATGCTATTAATTGTTACTTTTTTTTTTTCTTGAGTAAAAATTAGATGAATGCTCAAACTTTTACGTGGGTGTAATGGATACACCTTAGTCCCTTTTGCAACTGAAGAACAATACCTACTCGTCTTATCTTGTTTTTATAGGGAAAAAACAATACCAGTCTACAGCCGGTTGGAGCATCTTTACTCTTCTCAGGTTCCTAATTATACACAATGTTTAAAATTCACAGAAGAATACATATGTCGATATAGAAAGTTTGTAAAATGCAATGCAATTATTGTATGTACACACAAGCAAGTATGGTCGCTTATATAGTAGAGCGGGGCATATGGCAAAAAAAAAGTAAAAAAAATGGGGAAAATCGTGCATTTTTATGATACAAGCACGAAATTTGGCATGCAAGTCATGACTTTTTAAAAGACAATATGGACTGGACATCTTTCAGGTTCCAATTATATAATGTTTAAAATTCACAGAAGAATACATATGTCGATAGAAAGTTTGTAAAATGCAATGCAATTATTGTATGTAACACATGCAGTATGTCGCTATATAGTAGAGCGGCATATGGCAAAAAAAAAGTAAAAAAAATGGAAATAAAATCGTGCATTTTTATGATACAAGCACGAAATTTGGCATGCAAGTTATGACTTTTTAAAAGACAATATGGAATGGAGCCATCGCAAAAGTGCCTACTTTCAGTATTTTTCAAGATGGCGTTCATTGCCGTAGGCAGAACTAGCTAGCATTTTCGTAAAAATATACTCGGAGAGGTTATAAAATAACATATTGCAATTTTTGATAAAAACACAAATATTGGCATGTGATTTGCCAAGACATACACAATAAGATAAAAACCGTGAGCCATTGAAAATAGTACCTACTTCCGGTATTTTTCGAGACAGCGTGTGTTTCCGTTGGCGAAACGAGTAGCTTTTTCGAAGACAATACACGGGAGAAGTTATATAAATTCAGAATTGCAGTTTTTGATTAAAGCATAAAAATTGGTATGTGAGTATCCAAGACAATCAAAGTAAGATCTAAAGCGGGAATCAATTGAAAAAAAAAATACTTCCGGTATTGTTTTTAAGTTATTATTTCAAATTATTTGAAAAAAAAATATTTCAAAGGCAAAACTATCTGGCATTTTCGTAGACATTTCCTGGAGAAGGTATGAAATAGCAAACTTCAATTTTTGATAAAAAGCATAAAAATTGGCATGTGAGTAGACAAAGACAATCAAAATAAAGTCTAAACCGGGAGCCATTTGAAAAAAAGGACCTACTTCGGTATCATTTTTCAATATGGCCGTCATCATGGTCAGTAAAAGGGGGAATAAATGTAAAACAACATGTAAAATATTTTGTTTTTGAGAATATTGTTTTGAAAAAATAAATGATACATTGATGGGTACACCAATATGACAAACATATATCAGGTATATTGTGCATGTACATGTACTTGCGCTTAAAATGTTAAACAGATATCATTTAAAAGTCGTTTTCAGGGAAGTACTTTGGAACCTGTTTGCATTCGCAATTTCCACGAAACTACATATAATAAATTATATTGATAGAGGTAAGAAAATCAAGAATTAATTTTACACAAAACAACAACGCACTTCCGGTTTTGCAATTTGAATGATTTATTAACAAACTGTATTTACTCTATGAAGTACAATTAAAGCAAAAACTAAGTGGCTAACTGACTTAGGTTAATAAAGTAGGATGATACATAATTAAAGGGATTATGACACCAACACATACCTTTGCCAAAAATAATTCAGCTACTAACAGCACTTCCGGTTATATTAGATTTTGTCATTTTCAATGTTTGATCTGGGTAAGTATTCTGTTTGTGTGCATATTACAAAAATTATCTGTCCTTCCAAGGAGTTATTGATTGTTGATCTGTCAAGTGTTTTCGAGCGTTTACGTCAATACTTTTTCGGAGAAAACCCACATGAACTACGCTCACAAAATAATGACGTAACACTTAATACTTACCCGCAAGGGAGCTAGCTCTGTAAATGTGCAAATGGACGGAATAGTTTCTGTAAGATGATAAAGTGCAACGAATATAGAAAACGAAATTTTGCTTTTAATAATCCATCATTATACTTCATTTCAAGTAGTTAAAGTTCTGTCCAACCTCTTTAATGAAATACACTATGTATCATTTTAAATGTACTTTGATCTTTCGGTTTAATTACCACACAAGTGCTATTAGGAAGCGACTGGTGGGAATGGATGTCTGTTATCGTATAAATTTATTCATTGTTATTCAATTATATGAAACTTACTATCGATTACTTAAAATTGAGAATAAAACAAATCAAATAATGTAAAACGTATCAATACTTCAACATTTTTTGTATCCATATTCTAGACTTTTACATAGTCGCCATTTTAAAAATACGGGAAAACTGTTAATATAAAATAATTGAATAGATTTTTACCCACATATTTAAGTTGTGTCTCGGTTATAAACTGTCCATATGATTTTTATGAAAAAACCATGTTATACAAATCATTATGCGTTTTTGTAAATGATTATTGCACTGTTTCAACTGTTATTAAAAAGGCGGCCATCTTGAAATTACCAGATAGTAGGCCACTTTTTCAGTGGGTCCCGGTTTTTTTAAATATTATTTTGAAGGTCTTAGCTACTTACATGCCAATTTTCATATTTTTATCAAAACGTGCAGTCCGGTATTTCGTTTATTTCAATACAAAAGTGGCGGGCATCTTGAAAAAAACGGAAATAGGTACAATTTGCAATGGCTCCTGGTTTAAATCTATTGTTTTTGTAGTCTAGGGCTACTCGCACATGCAAATTTTCATGAAAGTTTTAGCTTGTATTAAAAATGCATGACTCTTTCCCTATACCGCTCTAACCAATTTATAACTTCTGGGAATATTGGTGAAACCTGCTCGCTATAAATTATCCCTAATAGTCAGTAAATAAATCATACTCCAACGGAACGTTCCAGAACATATTTTAGGTCTGGGCCGTCCCTATCATGATTTCAAAGATTTTAAGTTGTTTCACTCATGGTACATGAAAAATGTGTTCTACATAAGGACATTAATTAATATCCATAGACATATACATGACATGATGGACATACACAATAATACATGTACTAGGTATGAAAAAGTACATTTAGAGGTTTCATATAGGAATTGGATTTCGTTTTTTTTGTTTAACCATGCTTGTATGGAGCCACATTCCTCCTCCCACAGAATTATAGTCTATGGGAGCGCGTTAAGCGCCCCATATTGAATATATTCTTAGGAGGGGAATTGCTCCATACAAGCATTATGGGTTTACATATAAACAACGAAATCCATTCCATATATTTACAATCCACACGTCTTTTTATTTATATTTTATGCAATTAAAATCGTCATTTGAATTGTGACGTAATTATTCAATTAAAAGTAAGGTCTAAAGTGGGAGGTGCTTTCTCATTTGAACAGCGAATGGTTGACGCTTCTCGTAAGGTTAGGAATATTTCATTACGCGTCGACCAAAATCAGTTCAATATTTGAGTGTAATAAAAACATGACAAAGCATAAGTCAAATTTCAGACCCACTAATTTTATTTAATCCAGTTCAGAAACTTTTTAATTTTATATTCAATTTTGCTAAAAGTTAATAGTTAGCGTAATAATATAAAGAATTTGTAAACGGCCAAATGTGTGAAATCGGTGACGTTATTGTGCAGCGAGGCGGAAGCTGACGCCACGCATTACACCACTTTAAGTTTGCCGACCGTTGGAAAAACAACGATTTTAATGTAGACTCAATGATGTTTGATATGTCGTCTGACTTGTCGGTATTACATCCTTGGGAGCCTTGTGATTATATAATCTACGCTTATATCCATATTGCCATACGATAGATGAAACAAATTTCACTTGTGTTCGATGGATACCAATGTATTTGTGGTGACGCGGAACTGTCAACACGTGGATTATTAGCGGTGCATGGTTTTATATACACATGATTAAATAACTCAAAGAACAAAGACAAGGAGGATATGTTTATTAACTGACCTCTATCAGAGGGTCTCACACCCGTCTCACCCCAAAGGCTCGATCGGTAGGACGAACATAGGCTCACAGAGGGGTAAATGTTTACATTTGACACCCATCATTTTTAACAAAAAATGAAAGCACATCGCCCCGGTCGGAATATTTTTCCGTTTCTTTATACAATTGTTAATTTAAATTTTTTTGAATCATATATATATATAAAATATAAAAACATGAATATATTGTTTATTATCCCATTTTTCCAAAATTCTATGAAAAACAACAATATACACGTAATGTTTCGTCAAAATTGTTAACAAAAGCCATGTGTTTCTTTGAAAAAAGTAGGCACTTTTACGTTGCACAGAACCATTTCCTTACGCAAGTTCAAAGTTCAATGTTACCATGCAGTTATGGTTAAACAAAATCGGCTAGTATTAGCGTATAGTGACCAAGCTTAGCGAGTGTAAATATAATTAATGTGTTAGTGTTTTAATTTAAGCGAAAAAAGTCGGGCAACAGAAGGGGTTATAATCAGGTAAAACTATGGTGTTAATAAATCCAAG
Source organism: Argopecten irradians (assembly GCF_041381155.1). Lineage (NCBI taxonomy): Eukaryota > Metazoa > Mollusca > Bivalvia > Pectinida > Pectinidae > Argopecten > Argopecten irradians. Next base: position 63,461 of record NW_027187583.1, on the reverse strand, counting down.
TACTAATTTCTTATGAAATAGAAAAAATAAAATCTCCCATCAAAAATCACTCTGTAAATGCGAAGAAATAAATATTTTATATTATAGGAAAATTCCTAATGTGTTCCTCCCAACCGGCTATCAGTGCAGTTCAATCTTAACGCATGCGCAACATAACCACCACTCTCCCGTAGTAAACAAAAACTTGGCTACCGTACGTAGGTTTTGAACCAATTAGGTTTCCCGCCAAAACAACCAACTGACTTCCCCTTAAATGCGAAAGGAAAGTTCATATGGAAGCAGCAACAATCCAAACATATGGACCTCGGTAAACATTACGTACGCATGGAGAGTGTTAATACAACTTGTTATAGTGAAGAGAACAGTTCAAACCAGCACGCAGCTCCGGACCGCTACTGTACATTACCCTAGGCCTACTACCCGGTCCTCCCTGCTCAGCTGATAGTGAGTGAGTCTTCGTATTTTCGATCATTTGTAATTAGTCCCTAGCGGTATTTTTTCATGAATGGGTGGTCACATGTTTCATACCTGTTACCCAATCGCGTAAAACGTAAACACTGGGAGTAAATAGCGGTTCTTTCGTGGGGCCTCTATAGGGGTTAATACACTGTATATTTATAAATATGTACCGTTGTAATGCATGTACAGTTACAATTGTAACAGCTAGTGCATTATCAAGCTAAGATTTGTTTCAATTAATCTATAATATTATGCTACCGGTCAATTCATACAGTTCTGTGGTATATATTGATAGATTTTTTAATATGTAATATTATTGTTCTGTATATGTTCTGTCTAGTGGTATACACATATCAATCAATCAATTCTTTTATTCCTCTAAGTTGAGATTTACAAAATAAAAGGACTATCTCAAAACTTTACAGTTTTACATATCAAATGAGTAGTCAGATTCTATTAAAGTCTACATAACAGGAGATTTTAACAAGGCTTCTTTAGAACAGGTTTTTATAATACTGTAGTGCGCGCAACTGTCCTTGACGAAATTTCCATGATAATTTGTAACGCCGTCCTTAAGAAACAACATTATTTTCACTGCCATCCTGGCCCATGAGGAAACATAATTTTGGAACATCTTGGCAGTCCATTCCAGAACAGTATTCTCAAAAAAGTGTTCCGTGGGATATATCATCAATATAAAGTGCACACTTCCGGTACATATGTCGCGAGAATCTTCTTCCAAGAATTGAATCCTGTCCAATTTTGAATGCTGACATTTAGTAGTAAAAAAATGAAATACGGGTTTCTATATACAGTTTCTTCACATTTTTCGCACACTGTTTCATTCCAATGTTGGAGCAAAGGCTAGCATTTTGGCAACGTATCGTGTTGTGGGTGTGCAATGTAGTTTCCATAATATATGAGGTGAACTGTAGGTACAATGTATATATTGGAATCTTAGGAAATCTCCTTCCGCGTGCATTCGATCTCTTAATAACATATTTTTCACTGTTAGATATCGATGAGTTTTAACTATCCTTTTCCACATAATTTTGGAGGGAAATTGTGCTGCCTTTACATATGTTATAAGATGACATTGAAGAGTATAATTTTTCAAAAGCTTTATATAATCAGGAATAAATCCAGTTTGTACAGAAGGTTGGTCCAAATACTGGTATAATCGCGACAAAATATTTGTTTTGTTAATGTTTTTGATGGCAAAGCGATAATAGCTTGTAGAAATAGTAGTTTTCTTTTTGTCGATCTCTGCGCCGGTTCTTCGCATTCCGAGCATTGGCTCGGCAATGTCTGATCGAGTAGGTTTTATAAAGCACTGGGTTCGTTTAAAAAAACGATTTCATGTTGGAAAACATTAAGTCGTTGAATGTCTTTGACTAATAGTTTATTCCAGAATTGTGATCCGTATAAAACACTGGGCAGGACGACTTTCTATATATAGCCCGGCGATTACCGTAGGGTTTGTAGTTTTGCAAATCTTGACCAAACTTTGTCATCAGATTAAATGATTTCCTTCCTTTTTGAATTCCATTTGATATTGCATCACCAATTTTAAGGTTAGAAGTATTATCAGCATTCCGACATGTTTGTACGAAGTTTCGATTGTTAGACTTGTTGTGTTCAATGTCCAATTGTAGTTAGGGTTTAATAGTAGTTTTTCAAAGACTAGGACTGCACTTTTACTTGCATTGTAATTCGAACTAAACTGCCATGTGTTCGAGTACCGCCCACATAAATTTAAAAAGTTCTTGTAATGACGCAGGTGTTTGTAGCCAAATAATGACATATCAGTAGCTGCTAACGGCTGGATACCAACCACATTTATCTCAGAGATTCTTGCACCAAACTTTTGTTGATTCAAAGTTCCTTCAAAAGGATCATTGATATACATCAGATACAAAGAATGTTGACGTCCCACTCCTCCGTTGACGGATTCCGTACCGTACTCTGCAATTCCAGCGAGATCTAGTTTCCATGGGTCTATACGGCGCTAGAAATGTCGTATAGGAATTACGATATAATTTCAAATGTGTGCCCCCTATGCCAAAATCCTTCACAATCTTCAGAAATCCCTACATTCCATACTGTAGTCTGAATGGCTTTACGAGTGTCCAGGAAAGCGGCGTATACATTGCTATGTTTTTCAATATTGTAATGAATACATTCTCGAAGGTTTGAATGCTACAGTTTCACCAACTTAATTTCTTTTGAAATCCTTGTTGTTGAGTATACACAGTTTTGTTTTTCGTAAGTAGGAGCCAAATCTTGAAGTCTTAAGGAATGAAGCAACTATTTTCCATAATCTTGTATAATGCAGAGTATCAGCGAAACTGGTCTATAATTGTCCGGATTTTGTTTTTGGATTTGTTTCCCCACCTTTGTATATAGGAATAATGATCCCGCGTTTCCATGTCTTCGGAATAAAATGATATGTTTGGATTGAGCCCTTTAATAACCGTAGAGTGCATAACAGTAAATCGCGTCCTCCAATATTTCAGATGTTCGTTACATACGTTGTCAACACCTGGTGCCTTGTTGAGTTTAGTATACCTGAATAGCATCTCTGAGTTCATTGAATGTAAACGGTGCGTTGAGCATATTTTGAGCCTGCTGATCTGTATATTCTTCGGATAGTGTCATAATATTTTCTCGAAATAGTGGGGTTTGATAGATTCCTTCGAAATAACTTGCGAAATGCTTCAGATATTCCCCGTGGTGTATCATGAGGGTTGTTGTTAAAAAAATGATTGATTCTTTGGCTTCGGTCTGTTTTCGGACATTTTCTTTGGCGAATGATTTTCCAAAACAACCTAATGTCACAATCCGCTGTATTTTCAAGCTCCATTTCAAGCTCTTGTCTGTTATTGTTCGTAGGCTAGAATCATGGGGTATTTCTAAATAAACGCTTTGCTTTCTTATATTCCTTATATGAATTGTTTATGAAATCCTCTTGGTCGACCATCGTAAATCCATATGTTTCCTTGCGTTTAGCGCATGCTTATGAGCGATTCTGACATCACGTGTCCAGTACGGTTTGAAGACGTGGGTTCCTATTTACAGGTGGTATTGTCACGTTTGCTGACATGATTATCGACAAGGTAAGTATTTCCGTATAAGCGTCTATATCATATTGAGTCCATAAGAGGCATATCTTCGAGTAGTTTGAGCCTTTCTGAGAGTTGGCGTTGATATAAAGATCAAGTTCTCAAAACAGATGCTTTTTTCAAGATCGCGAATCATCCATCGTAGTATTTGGTTCATTTGGAAATATGTATGTTTGAATAGGTATTAATAAGATACACGTTACTGGAGTAAGTGATCAGACCGCGATATCTGTCTCTGCAGTCGCAAATATCTCCTGCATGTTTTGCAAATAAGGTCTAAGCTGCTCGTCAAAACATATAATAATCCAACATAGATTTCATTGGAGAGAAAGTATATCTGTATCCAGTACAAAAGTTGTTTAAGTTTACAACTTTTAAGATTTCATGTCGTTTTATCAAGATTTATCATTTCGTTGGGTATTTGTGCCTCAAAGCGTAGATGTTTCTGGTAGTTTTTCATTTAATCGCGCATTCAAATCTCCCGCTTAGGATAACTTTTTCCGTTTTCGTCGTGAGAGTAAAAGACGCAAGTATCTCGTAATTGCTGTAATAATTAGAGCCATATAAATTCAAGTCATTGTTACTGGGCATGGTATATTCCCAAATATAAGTAAGACCAATCAATTTCGTTATTAATTTATTTGTATAACGACGATCCCGATCCGTACATGAGTTTTTCAATTATATTTACGTTGCTGATTATATATTGTAAAATTAATCAGTGATAACAGTCTTTCTGTTTTATCCTTTTGTACGTCTGTAGGCTTAGGCCTTGGAGTCAACAAAAATAATCTGAATGAAATATCATCAAAGAATACTCAAACTATCGATTGTCCAAATTTGCCTCCGTGAGGATTAATACGTCACTTATCAATTCACTCATAAATTTCTTCACACATAGACCCGAAGATCCGAAACCTTCTTACATTCCTATGTAGTGATAGAACAAGTTCATTTAAGAGTAATAGTCAAACAAATAAGAAGATTTTTATTGATTCATTTTTTAAAGTCTGTAAATGCCTATTAAATTGTTCTATTTTGTATCGTTCTGTTCAACCCAGCGATCACGTTCGCCCATTGTCTTTGATCACAAATTGTTCATTATCACTATTATGTGCTCGGCGATGATGATAATCTTCTTGGTAGTTACCATTTGAAAATTGTCTGATTCATAGTCAAATTCCAGAATGACGTGTCTCGTCCCTATAGATCCTCATGAAAATCATAGGTCCATTTTCATAAGGGTTGTGGCGAAAACCCCACCTTCCAGTCACGAATTTAATAGCTACACTCTGGTATCAAAGTCATTTTGACGTGATCTATTATAACTGTAATGTCCCTCTCGTGTTTATTACTACGAGAGATCAAACCTTCGTCGCGAACCGCTACTGCGCGACGCGTAAAAATGTCCTCCTGTGTCTCTAGCTTTTTTCCCATTGGTTTACGGTTTACCCAGGGAGCGACATAGGATATCCTCAGAGCCAGAAATCGTCTCTAAGAAGGATATCTCTGGGATATCCTGTGCTGACTGTGAGTTTTGTCCGAATATGTATACCCCATTGATTTATTAGAATAGTAACTATATCAGTGACTTTGGATACCTTTGTCCGATACATATCTGAGTAATACCAGATACAGTGGATCTCTACATCCGGATTGCCACAGCAGGTAGAACCGAGCTGATTTCCCTTCTCTCCGTTTTACACCTACAAAGAGCGTCAGTTGTTGGACCCACCGTTTTTTGGGATCGTTCGGTAAGTTCCTTCGTATTGTAAATATGTAAAAATGTCGTTTGGTCATCGTATAGATTATTTCGACGGTGCTCAAGTATTTTTATCCGGGTGATTTTGATTTTAAGAATTAAATGGTTTGGTGTGGGGGGGTATTCACGTCTTTTCGTTCGCGTGCGTCTGTCTAATTTGTATCCCCGGTTTTGTGTTTACCACTTTTATATTAGCGGTACCGGTAACCGTTTACACGCACTTGGAAACCGTTCATGTTCAGTTAGTGATCGCTATCTACGCGTTTCCTTGTTCTGCATGGTTGGCCTGCGCTTTTCATCCCCAAGCTTCTTATCCAAAGTTTACTCGTACAGTCGTTTGGTATCACGTCGGAATAAGTGAGTACGGTATCGGTGGGGGCTGTGAACGGGCGGTATTCCTGCAGTCGACAATTCGTTTTGCGGGCGATTTCAAAACTGTCGCAACCACGTTGCAGAAAGTTCCACGAAACTTTTCAAAATATAGTCATTTCGAAGGTCCATTATGATAACAGCAAAGTATTTTCGTATTTCTTTTTGAATACACAATGTTCAAATTATTAATCTTTTTCTATTTCGTACCGTAACTGTATTACACTTCACTTGTCAGTTTCTTCAAAAATTTTCCTAGACGTGGTGTCACAAACACTGTATGAAATGATGGATTCGGAATTCTTGACGTGTTCTCAGGTTTACAGTAAGAGTTGTTTAGTGATGTACTTGGAGGTAGTACTTTTGAGCTTTATTATCAAAATTGAGCGATCCTTAGAATTCCATTGGTCCTTGGTATCATGGTCTAGTAGGCCTCATCTCCTACCTTAAGTAAATACACTTGTTTAATTCTGAATCGTCTCCACATATAAACATTTTTATAATATGACGAGTCTTTAGCATATTTTCTCACTTTTGGAACTTGATTGGGTAGACTTCCTCGAAATAAGGTGTCGTAGTCGGACCAATTTGGAACAGTTTTGGTTGCTCGTTTGAACCAATGTTTGCCTATACCATAGGAGACATCTATCAATCATCGCATTGTATAAAGCCAGTAATCTGGTATATAGGAAATCTCTTGGCAAATGTACAGTGTTTTGTTTTCAAGGTCGTCTAATAAACTGTTGATTCTGAATCAGACTTATATCAGGACATGGATTTGATCAAGTTGGAATTGTCCGCTTCAGTACGTGACAACTTAGTTTTCGTGCTGGTGTTACGTAAACTGTAGCTCACTCGCAATTTTCTTCGGAATGATCATTACATTTCCAAAGTTCAGCATTGAACGTTGAGGGTTTTGCATTGTTTACAAGTTACATGGTGTACGATAGTCCGTCTTATACATATTCAATACAATTAGCTTGTATGAAGACTGATAGAATGTAGATTTGAGTGCTCTTGGCATGACCGGAAGTAAACTTTACCAATATGGACCTAGAAGATCATGAACAGAACATTTAAACAGTATTAATTTATTATGTATAAATATTTGTTTATATTAGTCCTCTAGATCCAGTGATTATAATTTTTTCTTGCATCCACACGCCTGCCCATTTGTTTGTCAGGGCTTGTGGGATAGCTTTTCAATTACTTTTAAAATATAAGGATTTTTTTTTTCACATATAGCAATATAGATACCATTGTCTTAGGATTTCTAAATTCTACTTCAACATATAAATAAAACCATAAAAACTAGCAAGTTATCTGAAATGTTACAAATCTTTTTGTTCTGAACCAAATTTCACATTTATTGTCTATGTGTAACTTGTACATAGAACATATATGCATTAGTACTACAGTAACAGTGACCACAAACACATAGACTAAAATGTAGTGTGTAGTACTATGTACATCTGTCTTTGATTTGAGTTCTAAACAAAAAAAGTGGTACCTATTGGGAAGTTGTAAACTTTGGGGGGGGGGGGGGGGGTGAAATACAGAAGAAATAGCTACACATGAAAGAAAGAAAGATATGCAGTACCATATGATTTCAAACCTATCACAAAGTGTGCTTTGATGTAATTACCCATATATCTGAATTCAAAGTTGCTCCAAAATCAATGAGACTAAATAATAACCAAAAAAAAAGCATGTAAACCTCAAATATGCAATGACCAGATCAATGATAAAGCATCCTTCCACTTCCAGTTATCTAGCTATTTGTTCTGTATTTCATCCCCCACCCATGTTACAACTTCCCAACCTCACGATTTTTCTGTCTTTCAGCCCCCCCCCCCAACACACACATACCTGATTGATTGTCATGTTATTTCAGGTTCCTATTAAGGTATTATTCCTAAAAACCAAAAAGAATATACACACTGTGTACTCTCAAAGGAGGGGAACCGCTTCATTCTAAAATGGAATTTACAATTTCATCTTAATTTTGAAATTTTCAATTTAATTATTAATTACATGATATTGGACTATTAAAACAGTATAGAACCCCTCGGCTACAGACACAGTACATGTACTATAGTACACATTTCTCTAAATTAATTACTTTCCTTCCAACTCAATCATCTTTTTCTCCAGAGGACAAAAAAGAACAAGAAACAACAGAAAAGGAAAGTAATATACATGTAGGCCTATATGTTTTCTGGAAATATATATGATGTGTTAATTCTCATAGCATAGGCCGACATGAATGTGAAGAATTAAATATTATCAATGTTTGAGAGAATTTCCTAGTTGTAATTCTATAGCAGCTACATGGAATGTACATTTACATATACATTGTACAATACATATACATCATAAAAAGTTTCTTTCCTTCCAGCTGGACATTCCTGTCATCTCTCTCCAGAACTCAAATATTGTTTACAAAAAACAGAGACATAGATAATTTAATCCAATCTCTGCAAAAAACTACACGAATTGAACACATATATTGTACGTGTAAAAATATCTATGTATGAGCTAATTTATTTTCACATCTTTGACAGCTACATGCATGGACGTTGTATGGAACGTTTTCGTGTGGTTTTAAATGGAAAATTTATATAACGATTATTTGTATTTAACCTTCATGATTCGGTTGATGTGAAATACGACGATTGCGATGCTGCAATAATTGCCCATTGCCGGGGCCCCATCTCTGCATCGGTCGAGTATTTGTGTCGATTTCCATGTCTAAAGATGCTTTTATCGAAAAATGATTGCAAAGCATTGTCATTAATGTAAGAATACTCCATTTGCATCAAATGTATCATCTCAAAACAACAATTTGCATACCGCTTTAGTGGTTTATCACACGAAACGAAACTGACACGACTAAGAAACGCATCTCCGTGTTGACATTTCCACACAGCCTCGTTTTCAAAGAGTTTGGCGAATTTATATTTAGAACTGTGCTAAATTTACACGGGGCTTCCCCAAAATTTCAATGGTCAAAACTGGATACCGTAAACAGAACTTGACCATCATTATGGTATACAATGACTTTTGGAAGGCCAAAGAACGCATTTAGACTGGTTTCCTTTGCCCGACTATTCACTTTAAAGTAATACCATTATCTTTCTTAGAAAAATTGCAAATGTGTTTATAACTTGGATACTGCATACATTTAATAGACGCTTTAATTTAAAAAAGTAGGGTATTAGTGTAGTTCTGAGCAAATGTTTTTTCTCTAATAACTTTAATTTTCTTGTTTCCACATTTGAAAAGATAGTGAAATTCATCTCCGATATCAACATGTCATAAATTGCTATTCCCTTTTTGGTTACCAAGCCATCGCCCAGTTTTTATAGGGAATTTAATATAAGTGGTATGAAAATTTGTAGTAGTCATTCTGTTTTGTTGCCAACACTTTGTTAAATAACTTTCGATAATATTTTTTGTTTTAATTTTGAATAAAACCGCCTTTGGACGATTCCATGTCTGCGAATCATTTTTGTATAAATGCGTCACGTAAAGTTTGCATTTATATTCACTGTCAAATTTATACGTAAATCCAGAATCATTAAAGATCTGTATAATATTATCAAACCATTTAACAGTAATTTCTCAATTCGGTCTAAAATCACCGTTAGTCAAAACAAGATATTACTTAATTTATTTTCATTTGACAAAAGGTTGTTCCATGAACTTAACATTCTCAGCTTTACCTTTATATCTAACTGATATCTTCCCTATTCACCATAAATCATATGCCAAGGCGTGCTAGCCCTAACATCTAAATTTCATTTGCAAAATTTAAGATTTTTTTTATAAAAGCTTTAAATCTTTGTAACCCCAGATTTCTGACCCATATAACAAGATAGGTTCAAGTAATGAGTCAAATAGCTCTAGTAGTAGTTAAACTGGTATTTCCTGATTTCATTTAAGAAAAAAATTAAAATATAGATTTGTGTGTCTGTTCTATGAGCCTTTGTCTAGCCGCCACAAATTTGCAGTTAAATACAAGTAATTCCAAGATATGTACAGCAGTCTACAATTTCCATTATCGAGTATAAAGTTGTTTTGCCGTCAAAACGTTCTTTTGCTAAATTTATTACTTTGAACTTCCATACTTTACGATATTCGCTGAAATTATTTAGTGCAGCATGCATGCATTAAACAAATTCGCAAAAATACCAGCATCATCAGCATATAATAGTGTGAATACTTCTAATAAAATACGTAGTTCTCTGGTTATAATCCACTTTTTGTCATTTTCTTCAAAATTCCTGCTCGCCAAATAGTATGATTTTTACCACTTGATTTAGAAAGAGAACTTAAAGTATGCAAGATAAATATGTTGTCCATGGTTGAGTGTTTTTTTCCGAATCTCTGCTTGATTTTTAGATATGAACTAAAAGTATCGGAATATTTGTTAAGTCTGTTATTAAATATCCGTGTAAATGATTTTCCTAAAAAGTTTATCAAAGTAATGGCTCTGTAATTATCGGGGTCTTCGGGATTTCCTTTATTTTTTTTTTAAATTTGTTTGCTTACGCCGATTTTCCAACTTTCTGGTTTTAAACCAGTTTTCAATACAATGTTAAAAATTTAACAATAAATTGACATTAATTTAGGAGACGAATATTTCATATATACATTTAGAATGTTGTCTGCACCAGGCGCTTTACTATTTTTCAGCTTTTTAAGCATAGCGTCATTCTCTTCGGTGATGACGTCATTATTTTGATTAGTTACGTCATTTTCATTATCGTCATCGTCAGTCTGGTTTCCGTTTAATTCTTTAAGTACTGGGATAAAGAATCTATTGGAATTTCGCCAGTTTTTTTCTTACACCGTGAATTTTTATTTAAGCATGTTTAATAATAAACATTTTGATACATCGTGATCCTCTAGAACACTTTACTTACATGTACAAACACTGATCTAAATTGACAGCCGCGGTGGCCGAGTGGTTAAGATGTCCCGACATATTACCACAAGCCCTCCACCTCTGGGATGCGGGTTCGAATCCCATGTGGGGCAGTTGCCAGGTACTGACCGCTGATCGGTGGTTTTTCTCCGGGTACTCCGGCTTTCCTCCACCAACAAACCTGGCACGTCCTTACATGACCCTGGCTGTTAATAGGACGTAAAACTAAACAAACCAAACCAAACCAATGATCTAAATTGACAGCATTGTCATAGCAGATGTCTCCTTTATTATTTTAATAGTTGTTGACATGCTTGGTAAAACTCACTGCGTTGGGTGTGTTCAGCATTGTTTACTCCGGGAAAAGTTGGCTTGGCTACATGACAGTGTTTTATCAAATACGTTGTATTTATATACTTCTAAATTGTTTGTAAAGTATTGGCAATTTCTACTTTTTATATCAAGCAATTCAGTTTGTGATCCAAATGTATAAAGATATTAATAATAAGCCTCAACCAATATCATTAATGCAAAATTAAAGTCGTGTGAAATTAGATTACAAATGTAAGCAATCTTAGTGCCAATATCAAAATTTAAATATTTTCAAAATTTTATCATGGTTTGTATGAAGAGTCATGGTGTCATATAAGCTAGTCCATAAACAGGCCAAATATCCGGTAAATCAAGTATGTTTAATTGAGCAAGAAATTAAAATCTTTATAAAAACGTTAACGTATTATTGAGAACGTTTTGATAACATGTATGTACAAGGTGTTCCCATGTCAGAAGGAGCGAGGACAATGTTCGAACGCTGCGATAAATGCTTCAGAATAACTATGAGAAATGAATCAGACGATAACTTCCAGCGATACTTATTTCAGAACGATCTATGCAATGCCTAGTTAGAACGGATTTCAACATTTTTTTGAGTTTAGATTTTGCAATACTTTTTAATGGAACTTTTGGGTAGAAAGTTATTTTCAGAAATCAAAGACGCTGAGATTATAACAATATTTCGAAGAGTCGTTTCAAAAATAACAACAAAACAATGATGACATCGAAAAAGAAACGCAAAAGAAAAGAGTACGCATCATTTGAACATTTTGCACTCACACAAATACACGATCTTTCGTTGCTAGGACGTTGCTATGAACATGTATATTCTCTCTCCCATTGTTCCCTCGACCAATCGGAATGCAGGATTTTCAAATGCGGTACTATTGAACTAAAACAAAATGAAGAATGTAGTGTATACCAACATTCTTTCGCGTGCGTTTTACTTTCAAGATTTCGCCATCCAAGTAAATTGCCCAATTTTATTATATTCGGTAATACGATCTACATTGTTCATAGTGATTTGACATATCGAAAGATACTGATGATACTAACGTCACACTAGCGTGACAAAGTAACGAGAGTATTCATTTCATATGTAATTTTATGAAACGAGTCTAAGAAGTTTTTATTTTTGCGAGCCTTGACGAGCAAAAATTAAAATCTCAAGACGAGGTTCATGAAATGAACACAAATTTAAGATACGTTTTATCACATAACAAAAAATAAAGAAGAAAAAAAGAATTTTACGTAATAAGCTATTTCGAAAATCCAGTGGAGGCTGCCATTTTGTCACGCCGACCTCGTGATCCTGACGTCAGACAGTTTTTCCTGATGTCATTTTACTATTTCTGTCTGACGTCACAATGTATTTCCAGCCTTTGAAAATCGCTCTACGCCTTGTTATAATAATGACATATGCAATAAATTACAATGCATACGTACTTTTGTATTTCATACTATTATCCAACAACAAGGAATACAATCATGTTTCATCTTTATTTTCCCTTCCAAAATATAACAGTATACCATGATTTATTTTATATATATCGTAAGCAAGTTTAATCAGTACAACACCTAACTTACATGTACGAACACTGATCTCAATTGACAGAATTGTCATAGCAGATGTCCCCCTTATTTGTTTTAATAGCTGTTGACATGCTTGGTGAACCTCACTGCATTGGTTGTGTTCAGCATTGTTTTCCCCGGGAAAGTGGGCTTGTGCACATGTCAGTGTTTCATCAAATATTTACATACTTCTAAATTGTCTGTAAAGTATTAAATTCTATTTTTATATATCGAGTTATTCATTTTGTGTACCAAGTGTATAAAGATATTACAAATAAGTCTTAACCAAGAAAGTTTACTCAATATAAAAGCTGCGTAAAATTACAAATGTCAGCAATCTTAATGTCGAAATCAGAATGTGAATATTTTCAAAATTACGCGTTTGACATCAAATCAGCACAATTTTATCATGAAAACTTTTGTATGTAAAGTCATGGTGGCCTTGAAGCTAGTCCTTAAGAAGGTCAAATATCAGGTAAATCAGGTATGGTGGTTAATCGAGCAAAAATTGAAGTCTCTATGAAAACACGACTGTGAGCAGACAAAATGTTAACGTATTATGGAGAACGTTTGGAAAGGATGTGTTTACATGTCAGTAGGAGTGAGGACAATGTTCAAAAGCTGCGATAAATGCTTCATAATAGCTATTAAAAATCAATCAGACGATCATTTCTAGAGATTGTTATTCCAAAACGGTCTGTGCAATGCATAGTTAAAACAGATTTCAACAATTGTTAAAAAGGTATAAATTTTACATTACGTTTGTAATGGAAACTTTGGGGAGAAAGTTGTTTTCAGAAATCAAAGATGCTCGGATTATTTCGCTTGCTCATTTGCCCACACCTGCATCCGTGCTTCTATTTTCTTTAGGCCATTATCAAAATGAGGTAATGGTCAGTGAAAAGGGCATACATGTATTTGTTTGAATGATGAGTTATCAATATGTACACTGCATATAAACATAAAAAAACTGATAAAGGAAAGACGTTATACATATCTTCTACCAATGTCGACATTTTTGTAAATATAGTATAAGACTTCGTTGTAATAATGACGCCCTAAACATTTGGGACATACTGTATATATAAAAAGTTTTGTTCGTTTGTGAAAATGGAAAAAAAAAAATATTAGACTCTTGTTTTGCCAACCGCTGGCGCGCACATGTATAGCCAACAAGCTATGTTTACACAAAAAAGACCCAACATTTATTGGCAGAAAATGCTTCATCCTTGATGTGAAATATCTTCTGTTGCATCCTCCGCATGGCAGCACAGCATATGCCTACCCATTATACTGTTTTGTAGATTCATTGTTGCTTCATAAACATAGAAAAGTATTTCACACAATGCGTGTAGAAATAATGTAGCCGTTTTTAATGGAGTACATGTAGTCACAATACCATGTACCAATATTTCATAAATTAACATGTACGATTCAAATTTTAACGGATTAAAGGATTTCCTTCGCAATCTGAAAAACAATTTTATGTGTCCATCATTTCATTACATACGTGTGCAAAGCTCTGTTAGAGCAATACTTACTGTTAAATAGTGTATTAGGTACAGAGTAAATCCTGGCTTCGTCCTGTTTACAACATTATCAACTCATAAAGGCGCTTGTTATCACATTTCTGCCATTCACCTATATCACCGAAGAGATAATATTAAACAATATACACCGTTTTGGTAGTAAGTGAAAGTGTAAAAGCGATCAGATTGATTTAGAAATATAAGATATTTAACAATATATATATATTATATGAAAAATAGTTCATTTTGCAAACAAGATTTCGAAGCGTCGTTTCAAAAAAAAAAAAACAAAAAAAAAAAAAAAAAAAAACAACAAAAAACAAATGATGGCGTCGAAAAAGAAACGAGTGCACATCATTTTAAAATTTTGCACTGTCAAAAATATACAAACATGCTACGAACATGAAGATTCTCCCTCCCATTGTTCTTAATGCTAACTGTCAGTGACAGTGTAAAATGTCAAATATCTGTCGACAAATCAGATGGCGGGAGTACAAACGAAATGACCTTCTGGGATAGACGTGATATTAAACTATCAGGCCAAGAAGAATGTACTGTAAATCAATATCTTTTCGCGTGCGTTTTACTTTCAAGAATTTCGCGATCATAGTAAATTACCTTAGTGTTATGACCAATAATAAGTATCTACATTGTCTATAGTCATTAAACATATCTCAAGATACTGATGAAGTTTACACTAGCGTGATATAGAACGACCGACATCAAGTATTGTAATATTTCCATTGCGTTTGAAAAGGAAATTCCGGTATTAATAAAAAGGATTACAAGCATATTCAACTTTATTTTCCTTCAAGAATATAACAGTATAAAATGCTTATCTGTATTAGTCAAAGTTGTATTTGATGCGTTTTAGGTTTAGATTAGAACAAACACGACGATTGTACTTTCATGAGACATGGTTAACTTTCGGTTTCAAGAAAAAAACATCATACGATTTTTGTTATTTGGATCTTGAAGTATTTTCTGTGTATAAAAAGAGTACAATGACAAATTTTAATTGATAAAGGCTAAACTGGACTCACTTTATTGATATGATGAATACACTCGACTCAAATTTTGAACATAATGTTCTCTAATTCCATGATCCATCCAAAAGGAAATTACATCATCGCTATTGGTCAAAAGTTGTCAAAACTAGGCAATATAATACATATCAACAAGACTTATATTCGTGAAAGTTTGAATTGTAGGATACTCAAACAAATACTTATATTCATTTAAATCCAAATATCATGTTGTGTAAAACTATATTGTTATTACCTTTATATTTTAGAATTTTTGACTCTTTTCAGTTACTTTCAGAATGTCCGGATTTTATCTTTACGTATCAAACAGTTCGATTTATAACACCAACATCCCGATAGTGATGAATAATAGTCACCTGTGTTACCATGACCACGGACCTGGCCTACCATCCTATATCCAGTCACTGTCCTGTCATGTATCTGGTCGATATGTTATATTCTACAACAAACGGCCTGCCGACTATGAACCTCAAAATGTTCGGTATTACAACACAACAACTGCAGTCATAGAATTGTGTGAAGTACAAGTGATCGGAGGTATGTGTTTAGCGATAAATTTTATCAAACTGATTCGGTTTAATAGCAGAACAATAAGATTGTTCATTTACAAAGATTTCTAATTTTGGAAAAGGTCACAGTGATTAAATTGAATAATTAAAAAAATAGCTTGAAAAAAAGTTTTGACCCATTTTATCACACGGAAATGTAGGAGTTTATCTGATATCAAAAATATTTATGTACAGTAGATGTAAACAAATTTAAGCAAAATAGATGTAAACAAACATGTAGACGAACGTGTTGTGTTAGTGTTCTTTTGGACTGAAGAAGGCCCTATTGTTTCTTAATATATATCCCATAGGGATGATTTTTAATTTTAATTTGCATTTATTTTGGGCTATTATTTCGGATTATTAATATACAAGCTTTATACTGTTTTTACCTCATTATG
Source organism: Argopecten irradians (assembly GCF_041381155.1). Taxonomy (NCBI): domain Eukaryota; kingdom Metazoa; phylum Mollusca; class Bivalvia; order Pectinida; family Pectinidae; genus Argopecten; species Argopecten irradians. Next base: position 47,390 of record NW_027187583.1, on the reverse strand, counting down.
GAAAATATTCATCAAAGCATACGTGATTTATCATAGACCGATATCTAAAACAATCCTCGTCAACACAAGATTGAGAAATAATTACCAAAATGCTTGATAATGTAATTGATTTCCTGTGATGTAGTGACACATGCTGGATACGAATTTGCTGATATGGCTTCTTGTACCGGTCATTTTATGACGGAATATTCATATGTACTTGTTACATTTTATATCATCTTGCTTAAACATAATAAATTCCTCAGTTATCATTAATGGCACTCTGATCGTTGAAATCTACCCCAACAAAAACTAAAAGAGGAGGCGCAACATTGTATCCTTACACGCATATCTAACCATCAATTTGCATGTATGCTCAAGATTATCTGACCGTTATTCTGTTAAGAATCATAAACAAGGGGGGGTAATTCATCACGATGATTAAAATAAATTAACCAAGGATATATCAATCCATGGAAGGAAACTCCTACAAGACTTTATATACATAATTTGTACTCACCGAATAATTCTTGCCTCTGATTTAATGATTTATATAAAATGCATCAATCTAATTACTTTTGAACGGTATCTGCAAAACCCAAAGCGGATTAGGAAACGATTTTATTTTAATGTAGATTTCCATTGTGTTATGTTCCAATGTTGTAATGTGCAAATTCATTTTTTGATTTTTCATTTTTTAAAATAATAATTGTCTTTACATCTCATGTGCTATTTTCTGACAAAGAGCAATATACAGATTTGTACCAATATACCAAATGTTTATGAGTTTATTCAGAACAAAAACAGAGTAAAAATACAGAACGAACTGTTACGTTCACATATTAAGTAATTGCTTGAAACGATCTACCGTTTGAAGATGCTCCATCGCCGACAGAGCATAAACAATATATATCACCTGGACAACAATATATGTTAAATCGTATATATATGCAGAGTAAAGTAGAAACATTTTTGTGTCTCAGACAAAAATCGTCTGCTCCTCTTTTAAGTAGCTGATATACGTTATCATTCGTCTTCGCTGTATCATATTTTGGGTATCATCGGTCGTCAGCAGAATACTATATTTCCGTAGATGTATAACAGTACAATCCTACAGTAGTTATATATTCATCTCCAAATGATCTTTCATGAAATTCATTTGATTTTCAGTCGGGAATATGTATATAATAATGTTGTAAAAATGCATCCCGATGCTAAGATGAATTCAGGGATTGTGTTGCTCGGATTTACTGTGAATCAACAAGACTTTATTATAGAATCATGCATTGGTAATCATCATTTATCGGGTTTTCGTGAATAGATAAGTTAAGTTATTTGGATATATATTTTATATCAACGTTTGTCCAACAAAAGTCTTGTCCTCCTGTATTTTCTTTGAATGTTTGTCTTACATTGATTTCAATAAATAAGTCGTTGGTACCATCATTTTGTGAGAAATGCAATTGATACTATCTACTTACATGTTTCAGTTTTATTCTATTCTCAGAGATTATTTAGGCCTGCTTATTTGCTGGTGGATATTTACAATAACTGAAATATATCGTATGGTTTTTACAGGATGTCCGCCTGGAAGGAAAGGAAATTCATGTAACCAAGGTAACAGTGATTTTCTCATCGTTTGATAAAATTGTAAAGGTTTTAATTCTTCTTTTTTGAGCCATAGGTTTCTAGCTCATTTAGAAAATGACATTTTGTAATACATAACATATGAAAAGGTAAATCACTAGCTCAGAACTGAAATCTGACGTATTTTTTAGTGAATTTTTTTTATCTAACATAACACATTAATAATAATAGTGAAATCAATTATTATCTGAGGCCTATTGACTATTCATAGAAGTATTCACAGGTTCAGCAGGTGTTAACGTTACCTTGCCGTCATTCAGGGCAGACGAGATCATACTAAGTAGTAATAATCGAATAATCACTCCTGATCGTTCCTGAATGAAACCACCATACGTGCTTTCACTTTGAAATTAGGGCAATGCCTGTATGTTACATACCTAATATAAAATTATTTGGTAAAAAATGTACAACATTCAAAACTTGTGACCCTTAACTTAATTTGTTGAGTATAGGATGCGATGTATTATGATGATTTTGTTTGATTCAGATGACAATTCTTGTTTTGTTGTGATTGTGATTGTTTATTTCAAGCACATTTTTCACGGGTTATTTATTGTTGAAAACAAGAGTAAATTTTGATATAATTAAAATTAAGTACTGTTATGTTTAGGTAATTATTACTTGGGACGACCTTCACGTGCCATTTGAAAGGTACATATTTTAACCATAATGGCATTTAATTTTTGAGATGGTAGTGTAAAGACAGTTTATAGTCCCAAAATTATTAGTTTCAGAATTCGTTAATACTGCATTTGGCATCCCTTCATTAGCAATGCTCAATAGATAAATTAAATGTAAAGTCACATAATGCGGGTAACATATGTTCCTCGATTACCTGATAACCGCACAGTAGTTGACGTGGTAAAACAACAGAATGGACCTTGATTGTTTATACAGATTTACATATTCTCATGTGCTGTGCGACTGTGTGTTGATGTTTTAACTTTATTTTAGATGTTTTGACCTTTAATATGGGCAGTTAATAAAATTTTAAGTTTTGTTTATGAAACATTTTGGCTCTCTCATAAATGCTAGATTCAGGAGTTTTTACCATCAGTGTTGGAAAAAGATATATGGAATGACGAAATGATTCTAATATTATCAGCCTGTGATCCCGGTACGTTTGGCCTAGACTGTAACCAGACTTGTCATTGTGCCACGTCTGACTGTAACACACAAACGGGTGTGTGTACACCTACGGGATGTATAGCTGGGTGGAAAGGCACAAAATGTGATGAAGGTAACGTTTTTACAATGTTTGAGTAACCGTAATCCACACATACATTTGAGAAAAAAGCAAAACAAATCACTAAGTACAGACATTTAAATTTATATCTATTCTGCTGATCTTAAAGCCGTATATAGTTGATATTTTACAATTTCATTCCATTGATTTGAAATATTAAGGAGTGAGCATGATATAATATAAGCAAATTTTCTGTACAATTTAAATAACTGGTTATCGGATACACAAATATGCCACCAACATACCACGTCTACAGACAAGCATACAATATTTTCTGACTTGTTAATAATAATCTTGGTGTGCATTGTTTATCTTGTACAAATATGGAATGATTATAATATTGTTCTTATAGTCATCTTTGATGCAATTCACACTTTTGAAAATCCCCAAACAAGTTATACTTATAGAAGTGTTAAAGATCTGAGCTCGCGTATTTGCGCTCAGTATATACTCCCCACGAGCATTTTTATTTGACTATTTTGCATTGTTGTGCGCGTTTTTGTTTTGTTTGTGTGTGTGTGTATGTGTGTGTGTATATCTTATTTTTTTCAGTGCTACTTATTGTTACAGAGTAACATGTTGTTACATGTTAAGAGTGAACAGCTGACCCTTATAGTTTAGCAGTAAATCCGTTAACAGTATGTAGTTATCTTTCAATAAGAGACTGATGGCTATCCAGTGCAGCCAGTTTGACATGCATTGTATAGATGTCCGGACACTGAACTTTGCGACTGGCAGTTTTTGTCAGATAAAATTAAATAATGAACTTCAAGTTAAGAAATGCGCTCATATTATAATGACTTAAGGAATGCTTTGTACTTTCCTTGTATTGTAAATCTGTAGTAGTTAACTTTGATTATAATTCAGGTTGAATGTTAGCCTCCAAACTAGCCACAGGTTTATTAGATTTGATAGAAAAAGAATAAGAAGACTAGAGTTTGCCATTTTGTATTTGTATCCGGAATTTAGAGTGTCACAATTAATTTATGTGCGGAAGTATGGATGTCTAATGGTGCTCTTTTCCAAGGGTTATGTGATTATTAAATTGTTTTTCAGTGGGTATTAATAGTAGAGCGACATAGGGAAAACATCATGCATTTTTTGATACAAGCATGAAACTTCATGAAATTTGGCTTGCGAGTAGCCTAGACTACCAAAACAATATCAAAACCGGGAGCTATTGCAAAATGTACCTGCTTCCGGTTTTTTTTGTCAAGATGGCCGCCATTTACGTGGACAAAACTTGACAAAATGAAATAGCATGCTGCACATCTCAATAAAAACATGAAACTTAGCAGGTTGGTAGACAAGACTACCAATAAAATATTAAAAGCGGGAGCCATTGAAAAATGTACCAACTTCCGGTAATTCAAAAATGGCCGTCTATGAACATGCAGAACTATGAGAAGTAATGGAAAAATACGCTGAACGTTTCAATAAACGCATGAAACATGGCATGTTTATTGCCAAGACTTCCAAAATAAAACTAAAGTCAAGAGCCATTTCAAAATATGCCTACTTCCGGTTATTAAGGTGGCTGCCAATGTTGTAAGCTAAACTTAGAGAAATAACGAAATAACAGGCTGCACATTTTGATAAAAAAAAAACACATAAAAATTGGCACGTGAGTAGGCAAGACATTCAAAATAAGATTTAAACCGAAATTACTGAAAAACTACCTACTTCCGGTAATTTCAAGATGGTCGCCTTATTAACAGTTGAACAGTACAGTAGTCATTACAAAAACGAATATGACATGTATAACACGGTATCTTCATAAAAATCATATGTATAGTTTTATTTTATATATATATTTCATTTCCGGTATCAAAAATAATCGTTATTTTGAATAATACCAGAAATAGGTATTTTTTCACTTGTTTCAGCATGTAACAACTACACATTCGGACGAGACTGTAACCAGACCTGTCATTGTGCTAACTCTGACTGTGACAGGAGGACTGGGGTATGTAATATGACCGGATGTACGGAAGGATGGAGGGGACAGACATGTAGCCAAGGTACAGATAGATAAATGAGTTACATTTATTTAAAGTATTAATAGCAGTCCATTACAATCCGTTTATGTGTGTTTAAAATACTGAAAAAAACAACATAATTGAGCTAAGAGTTCATATAAGCTAAAGATTTTACATGAGTAATACACTTTTCATATAGTATGCTTGTCTTGAAATACAATTTCAAATGTCATTTTGTCAGCCTGTATTAACCAAACATACGGACGAGACTGTACCCAGATCTGTCATTGTGCTAACTCTGACTGTGACGGGAGTACTGGGGAATGTTATAAGGTCGGATGTACGGAAGGATGGAGGGGACAGACATGTAGTCAAGGTAACAATGCATTTATTTTTATATGATTATTCTATATTCATAATGAATTTCTTATTTCATTCAAGTACACTAATAGGAAAAATAATATTAACTCATTATGTTGTTTTATATAAATTGATTTGATTTACAATATTTTCATGAATAGGGACAGTATCAGATTCCAAAGTTTGTCATATCTCAATGTTGACGTCCTGTGTTATAATTTTTGATATGACATTGAGACTAAAAGTTAGGATCTTATACGTCCAGTCATTTTTTTCTGATTTCTTCCAACACAAACAAAATGTATTGCTGTATATAAAAGCTCAAATATTTTTTTTTAATTTGACAAAAAAATATTTGTTCCTCTTTATCGCATGTAAAACGTTATCACATTTATTTGTATCCCAACAATACTATTACGATACCTACGCTATATATGCTATTGTGTCATGATACAGCATGTACTAACCACACATTCGGACGAGACTGTAACCAAACCTGTCATTGTGCTAACTCTGACTGTGACGGAAGAACTGGGGTATGTAATATGGCCGGCTGTACGGAAGGATGGAAGGGACAGACATGTAGCCAAGGTACAGATAGATGAATGAGTTACATTTATTTAAAGTATTAATAGCAGTCCATTACAATCCGTTTATTTGTGTTTAAAATACTGAAAAACATTATGAGCTAATAGTTCATTTAAGCTGAAGATTTTACATGAGAATACACTTTTCATAAAGTATGCTTGTCTTGAAATACAATTTTTAATGTCATTTTGTCAGCCTGTATTAACCAAACATATGGACGAGACTGTACCCAGACCTGTCATTGTGCTAACTCTGACTGTGACGGGAAGACAGGGGAATGTAATAAGGCCGGATGTACGGAAGGATGGAGGGGACAGTCATGTAGTCAAGGTAACAATGCATTCATTTTTATATGATTATTCTATATTCATAATGAATTTCTTTTTTCATTCAAATACACTAAAAGGAAAAATAATATTAACTCATTATATTGTTTTATATAAATTGATTTGACTTACAATGTTTTCATCAATAGGGACAGTATCTGATTCCAAAGTTTATTGATATCACAATTTATTAATTTTTTTTCGAATAGTGAAAAAATACGCCGATTCACAGTTTATACAATTAAAAAAATCTTTCATACCACAATGAAATTAAAAAAGCAAATTATGGCAATAGAGTTTAATTGAAACTTTCATAATGCAGGATGTGTGACCAACACATTCGGACGGGATTGTGCCCAGACCTGCCATTGTGCTAACTCTGACTGTGACGGTAGGACTGGAATATGTAAAGTACCCGGATGTGACGTGGGATGGAATGAAAAATCATGTAGCCAAGGTCACCCTATAGTGTTTCGTGTTTGCTAATAGTTCTAGATAAATATTTTATTGTTAAGTTTGTATTGTTTTTTTAATTCAAGAACAATTAATTTACTTAAACTAAATGTCTAGATGTCTGTTGGGCTATACGTGTCAAGTCATTTGTTTTTAAGATGATGTCTTCACCGTTGAGAAATGTAGACGTTTCTCTGTTAAACAAGCAGCTTGTACCAACCAGACCTTTGGACGAGACTGTAACCAAACCTGTCATTGTGCTAACTCTGACTGTGACAGGAGGACTGGGATATGTTATAAATTCGGATGTGACGAGGGATGGATTGGAAAGACATGCAGTCAAGGTAAGAAATATCATGACAAAAACATATCAGACGGATTCAGTGTTTAGACTATTGAAACACTTTCTTTAACATATCACTTTATTAAGTAATATCTTAAAGAATTCTATTCTTGTTAACATCCTTTATGCATTCATATCACTTATGGTGCCGAGTGTAGCAATCTGATTAAAACATAAATCCTAATAACCACTCCGTTCAATAGAGATCTGACAACATCCCATATGGGGTCACGTTCTGATGACCATTTATATCACCTGTACTTCAAATGCATTTTCGGCACCTTACTTTCTCAATTGAAAGCGTCATTTCGACTCAGTATGCATATACATTTAGCTTTGCTGTGCTCTTTGGGCGAGATGGCTACATACACGAAAAATAAGTCTGACAGCTTTTTAAGATTAATTCTTCCCTATTCAAGATTCTGGCAGCAGCAATTTGATTGACCATGTCCAAAGGCTACCAGAACTAGACCCCTCTTGGGATGCTGTCAGATCCTTTATTCAAGGTGATAATAAGGATCTGTATTTTAATCAGATTATGAATATGACCACTCATTTTCAATGTTTCGTAATGCTTCTCACGTTTGAGTATTTCTGGTGCTACAAATGATAATATTCACAAGTATACGTTTGAGTTATGTAGACCCGACCCTGTTCTTTGTTTAGATTATATTACCTGATACTTGGAAAGTAATATTGTTTTATCGAATCCTCCTTCATACGAAAGGTATAGGTTGAAATCACAGTCAATTTAAAGAAGCTTTGATCTGTGTATTGTTCCATACAATATATGACTAAAATGTAAATGTTCTTGCCTGCGAAGTTCGATATCATCGACTCACTGTCTACTACAAGATGATGTGATAGATAAAGATAAACAACATTTATGTCACATGAGTGAATTATTATGTACGAAAAAATACAGAACCATGAGCAGGTTTAGATAGCTTTTAAATAGAACTTACAAGTTTGAAATAAGTTCCATATCTAACAGCAATGAGTCGTGTGACCTGCTTTTACCACAGTTTTAGCCGATAGCCGCTAATACTCTCCCTTCCTTGAAAACATCTCAGTGTTATACAGATGTATAGTTCGATTGTCGACCCTAAAATGATATGTATATGTTTAGATACAATTTGAGTCACTAAGTATATAATTTCATTCAATTCGATACGGTTTATTATATTCTGTACACCATATAATGAATTCTTTTAAAATAACATTATCTAGTGCGATTAATGCACGTAATTGTTTTGATTAACAGCACAGAAACAGACAAAAATCACAACAAAGACATGCCATTCTGAAGAAGTAGGTAGAATTATTTTATAGCTCGTGTTCCATTTTTCAATTTGATCAGTATTTATGATTTTGAAGGCAGGTTTATAATTGTTTTAGTAATATTTGTTACAGGTTCAATCATCAGGCCCACAATTCACCACAGGATACGCCGTGTTCGGTAGCATTCTGGCTATTTCAATCAGTTTTAATATAGGTCTCATCATACAATACATGAGGTAAGTGCGTCTATAAATATAAGATTAACTGAAAATTGTAAAATTTACTACAATTTTTCTTTCATTTTCATTCATTTTTAGTACATATGTATAGTTCGTCGTTATCTCGACCATTATTATTATAGTTCAACTTCGTCATTATCGACGGGATCATAGCACTACAACTCTTATCACAGTAATCGATAGGATACATGATTCAACTTAAATATAGTACTATATATGTAAAGGTCAGTAATATTGACAAAAATGAAATTAAACTTTAATGTAGTTTGAAAAGTCTTTAGTATTTTACGTCTTCACACATGGATTTGAATATATTTAAGGATGCGTGGCAAAACAGTTCGAACGTCAACACCTTCCACTGAACTACATACTTATCGTAAGTATACACTCTATATTAACATGGTATAGACTGGTTACACGAGTAACGATCTATCCATACTTAATTTCATTATAAGTATCAACAGACGATTTGAATTATTATTGATTTTATATTAATGTTAACTTAAAATATGTTGTGTGTAATATTTGGCATCCAAATATTTATTTTCAGATATACCCGACCACGACGGGAATTATGAAGGATTGGATTCAACAAAAATAGACACTACACGAAATGTTTATGATACCATTGGGAGACAGGGTGATTGAATGATGTAAGGATGGGGAGACTAATTATATCAATCTTATTTTTTACTTGCAAAAACTCGTGCTTGTGATAACAAATAGGTCAACGATATATCAGTCGCCATAGGCAATGTTTCCATTGGGTATGTATGTGATGTATGTACTTATGTATGCATTGTAACCTGTCTAACTAAAATGGCTGCTGCTGAGTGTTTCAAATGTATGGCAAGTTTTAGACCTAATGAGTTGCCATTCGTCCCGAACGTAAATAATTGTTCTCATGGTATTGATCGACCTCCTACGGATTACACATTCTTAAATAAACTCAATTGCTAGAATAATATAACAAGTATTTGCTATCTATTATTAACATTAACACAACCCCATAGTTTTATTGCTATCAATAACTTGAAATTGTTGAAAAAATTGACCCTTTTTCAGAGGACAAAACTAGTTTGGAGTTTATGAACACTTTGTTTCAATTTCGTATATATATATATAACCGCATAATATAAAAAATACTTTACATAGTTTTTGGGTGTGAATTACTGTAAAACACGTTTATAACGAACACGTTTACAACGAAGATATACTTAAAACGTATTTCATGTTCCTATTCGTTCCCATTAATGATATATAATATGTATATAACGAACTATGAATATAATGAAGTGATATCCATTATGACTGTATAGACTTTACGGCATAATACCATAATTCTGTGCATAATAGCTATCATGGTTTTGATGATTCCTATTTTTTATATAAAGAAGAAGATTAAAGATATGAGAATCAATGTGCAGGTTGCACATTATCAAATGCCCATATGCTTTTGTTAATGAAGGTACTAATTTCATACAAAACGTCCAAAATTGTTTGTTTTAGTTTTACGTCCTATTAACAGTCAGTGTCATGTAAGGACGTGCCAGGTTTGTTGGTGGAGGAAAGCCGGAGTTCCCGGGGGAAAACCACCGGCCAGCGGTCAGTACCTGGCAACTGCCCCACATGGGATTCGAACCCGCATCCCAGAGGTGGAGGGCTTGTGGTAATATGTCGTGACATCTTAACCACTCGGTCACCTAAAAGCTGCCAGAGTAAATATTGATATCATAATAGAAATATAAACGAGAAAAATAACTGGCGTATCATGAAGAGGTTTATGAGTTTTTTAAGATATGACGGTCCTTGTAGATATTTTAGATTATTTCGGATTATTTTACAATTGTTATCCATGTCAATGTTTAATAAAAAGAAAGTTTTAAGTGGTGGTTTTCTCTTTTTCACTTGTATTGGCGATATTGAGATGTTGTGTGAACATACTGCAGGAATAATTCAATACACAATACCAGATACATTAGTAGCATACTTCTAGTATCTTTCATACTTAACAGGTTGCTTGGCAGTGTCAACATACAGTGGAACAAATTTCAAACATTCATGATTAACAGGTTGCTTGGCAGTGTCAACATACAGTGGAACAAATTTCAAACATTCATGAACATTAACGCACGCAACAAAGATAATCGATTGAAATTAAGGGAGACAACCCCAATAATATTATGATTATTACTTTATACACATGTTTCTAATCGAAATAAACGGAGTAGCCAGACAATAAAGCATATTTTTTTATAAAGCGTAAATCATTAAACTATAGTAGTTATAAACAAAAAGTGATTTATATTTCCTATTGATGAATTTTTACCTGCAAATATTAGTGTATTATATTATATTTGTACCCCTTTCTAACAAACAGAATACAGACCATCAAAGAGGTTGGAATATACCTGTTTCAAATTGACAAACATTTGTAAAATTCAAGTAATATTTTATGGGCCTATATATCATGCTATGGTGTCATTTAAATGAAGTAAACATTATGGGTTCAAAATGGCTAAGCTAGCCAGATATCTTCAGTCTAGAGATATCATCATATCAGAGTGACGACAAAACGATTGATGAATTGTAAACAATCATACAGTAACCATAATTGGTTTTCTTTAGTAATTTGTCTTCAAACAAATTGGTACAGTATAGACAGAATGTATGGTATTTATCTAACAACACATGTTTTATACCTCGACATAGAAATCTCATCAACGATAATATATTCTACGTTTGTAATATGCCATAGCGTAACAAAAAAAAAATCAAAGACAAAAAGTGTGGATATTTAGTATAAAAGAAGTTTGACATGGCTTATGTAACGTCACCTGTTCAAGAGAGACGACTGATGGGTTAATAGTTATTCTTAGGTAGTAAGTATGTTCTTGTAAAAAGCGGTTGATCCTCTGTTTTGTACATAGCCCATGCTGACAATGTCGTTGGAAGTTTGGTTTTTCTTCTTTTCAACAAATATCAGAACAGTTTTGCAATTGTATCTACAATATATTAAAGTAGTTTGCTTTGAACATAAAAATCTTATATTTGGAAACATAAATTGGAAGATGAGAAAATATTTTGAAGTTGTTCTAAACGTAGTTTTTATTTAATTTTATTGTAATTATGTCACGAATCGTGGGTGTTGGCCGCTAGCAGCGAATAAATTCAACAACTCATACCAAACAAATAAACAATTTATTCATATATATAAATTATCTACAAAGATAAACCTCTGAAACCAAGTATTTGCTATATTTTTTCCAAATACCTAATATTTCTCAAGTGATACGGTCATAAAACACGATAATACTGACACTGGATTATTTTACTTAATAATTTCTATAATCGTCGGTAAAGTAATAAAACAGGTTAAACTGGCGATTAAATTTACGCAAACATGATTTTGATTGCTTTGCACCTTAGCACAGTGTTGAGAGAAATGATTGCATACTAACTACGCATGGAACTTTATTTATTTTACATCGATTGCGACACAAATTATACAACTTAAACAAATCACTTTCAATTGCCCGAATGTAAGCGCAAGAGTTGGAGGAATAACGAGTGCCTTGGAAAACCCACGTGATCGGGTTGGTGACCTCTGACCTTCTATGTATATCAATATACTACCTGTCGTCCTCAATCTAACTGACAAATTTGTCATACTGCAAGATCAAACCAAAGCAAGCTTTTTATTTGGATCATGTGTAGCACACAGGTCATGTTTGTTTATTTGATGATTATTAAGTGGATGTTATCTCCCTTAAGCTTGTATGAGAGCAACTTACATGTATGTACAGGTAATATGATATCACAAACCCATCATTCAACAATAAGTGATTACATCATCGATGTATTATGTTTGTATGACAAATTTTACTATTATTTTAACTAAATTGGACAATTATCCCCCATATATTGTATAGGTGTATCATGTAGATTATCAAACTGAACACAGTTCCAATATTTGAACATTAAAGATTTAATTTTGTCAGGTCCGCGTTTAATGTACATGGTGTGTACGTGATGCTGTAAACACATACTATCATATATTGTGTTAGTGGAAAACTGTAAATTTACACTTAAATCATATCAGTGTATCTATATTAAGATAAATCTAAATCTATAATATCAATCCCTCATGACATAGACTGGTCGGTCCGATAACGTCTGTAGTATTACACGATTTCCTGGTGAATACGGCTATTAGGTGAGATAATATATTATCCTGTTAGAAGCTTACTATCTCTTCAAAGTAATAAGTTTCTGACGTTAATTCAAAACCAAACACAATAACATTTATTCTATTTTCTATTACTAAATTCATCTCTAATGCAATATACCGCGATATACTACAGTATACTAATCAAAAATAAAACGTATAAGTTGATATAAAAACCAATATAAATACGGTACCGGTATATCTGGTGGATTGCATCAATAGAATAACTCATAAAAGAAATACCAAACAAATAGAAAGTATACTAGATATTGTCATGGACAATTTGACTTTTCGGATTTTCACGTCCATATCAAATTGCACCAAAAGGCTTTGTTTTTTTTTTAAAGAAAACTAGTACACAAGTATAAAAAGGTCACAAATCATATGAACAAAGTGTAGTCCTTCGTTTCCATTTTACTATACCGTGCCATGCCACAGTGATTTCATTTGGAATAAATCCTAGAGTTGGTACTGAAATGTCGATATAAAAAATATTTGTAAAATAAAAATCATCAAATGCAAAGTAAAGAAATCATTCCTAGAGACGAAGGTACACAAACAAGTGATGAGACATATATCAAACTAGTTGCAGATTGCGAAGCAGCAATTATGAAGACAAGAACAAAACAAATATACATACACATACACATGGATTATGGTTTCATTTTAATATGCTCTAGCTTTAGCCTCATTCAAGATATATGTATACACTTGTAGACAGGATGTTTATAGAGTCATACCAATGGTGAGATGTTCAATGCATGAGTAATACAAAAGTAAATGACATTGGATGGCTTTAATGAGAAAAGGGATCGTTTTATCTTACATACCATGCCTTTCACAGTAATAAAAATAGAGACGAATACACATTTGTAATTACCATATTATATATTAACACATAAAGTCTTAAAATAGTACAATTCAAATACAGAATGCAGCGTTTCTATATTGTATATCATTCAGAAAGCGCTACGCTGTAAAAATTGCATTTAAAGAGTTTGTATTATACGTGTTTGATTTCCGATTTCTGATAACCTTATAGTTCTGTATACGTGTTAGTATCAGGATGTTTTGTCAACATTTGAAAATCAAAAGGATAAAAAATTGAAGGCACTTTCACAAGACCACGTTTAAGACATCTTTCCGATGTTCTTATTTTAATATCATACCCCCCCCCCCCCAAAAAAAAAACAACTCCCAGTCAAATGTCACACATTTATGGACGTTACGCCCATAAATCAAAGAGCTGCTTCGAAAAAGAATCGTGATATCTTACTTTCTTCCATAGCGTGCTGTTGACACCGAAATATATAGAGATAATTGTGTATAGCACATACAGACTTACAATTCGACAATGGAATGCAGGAGTCGTTTTATCTACGACAGAAATGCAATTTACCTAGGCGTGCATGCTCATTCTAGTGTTCTATTTACGATTAGTGATAACAGCTATTGCTCTGTGTACGTGTTAGTATCAGGAATTTTATTCACTTAATCAACATCTACAAATCAATAAAAAAAGGATCAAAGAGGCCTTGTTGTTCAGGTACCATATTTAAGGTACGTCCCGAAGATGAGACATTTTTATATTACTGTGCTAAAGATAATATGGTAGGCATGATTTTAAAAGATTAGTTGAGATAACGGAATTGGCATGCAGAACGGAATTGCCTCATTTGTAAAAACAATTGGTATTATGTAAATTCACAGAACAAGGATCGAAATAGAATTTTTGTTCCTGAAATATGAATTTATGTAAGTGAGCAGACAACTTGAAATTAATAAAAAATGAAAATAAAGGGAGCGTAGGTTTTAACTATAACACAAAAAAATATTTGAGACTCAGACAAGACTATACGACTACTCGAAACTTATTTAGCTCGTGATTACGTAAACTGATTTGTGTCAGACAATGTTTTATTCTTCTCCGTTATAAAAAACGAACAGGTTTCAGGCTAGGATTAGTTTCAATAAATATAGTTTCGTATATTCTTTTCCCCCCCACAGTATATGTAATTGTGACACCGTTTATATCCGCCATGACATTACTACGAAGATAACACTATCCACCCATGTACACCCCACGAGATAACGGTCACAACATTGAGCTGTGACGATATGAAAAAATACAGAATTCCAGCGGGACCCGGGTATGATAACAGTTTTCAATGATAAACATGGCCTTCCTGGTCCCTATCTATAACATGGAGGTATTTAGCTTCCTGGTAATCATTACAAATAGTATGGCCACATCTAGGAGATCATGAGGTGATCAGAGGAGTTTAATAGACTATTTATCATGGAGATTATTGGATATTACACCGCTTTCCTTGTGACTTGTTTTGGGATTTATTTCGTGAATTGTTCACGTAAGTATTTGTATGTTTTAATATCATAATTTTGTTTTGAAATACGATGTATTATATTGCTCTACCGAATGGTCATATTACATTTGTATCACTCGTATTCACCGTACTCCTAACTAAATATTCATTCATTGTAGTTATCTTACTCCCAAAACGTTGTCGACCTCCTAATAGACATTTTCCAATAGTAAGTGTGAACGTACTACGCGCGCGGACTCGGACGCGTGCTAGACGATTTATGGGGGTCGTCTCAAAAAAAGTTAAATTAATTATCTGTTTTTGCAATGAATGTAATTATAAGCAGGGGACTGCATTCATTAATTATAATAGAATGATTAATTCAGATATTTTTCTGTTATGGTCCACCTGTTATCGGTATAATGTGACCGGATGAGGTGTGTTGCTTGGTGTCTTCGGCGGCATGCTTCAGTGTTATAGCACTATAACAATGACAACAATTCCACTATACAAGTAGACACGACACGAACATACCGCAGTCTACCAGGACATACAACTCGCACGACACCCACGCTACACACCTCGTGCATGAGAGGTTGTCCTTATATGACCCTAGCTGTTAATAAGACGTTAATTAATCAAACAAACTACCTTGTATTTGAAACCGACTTACAACGTATGAAATACATAATACACTCAATTTGCAGATTTCATACATTGCAGTTAATATTGTACCTCATGTTTATAACAGTGTATGTAATTAATTGAAATATAGCACATGGTAGGGAAATGAAACATTGGGGGAAATAGAATATGGGGTGCGTGCAGCCATGATGATCGCCCATCTTTTACACGAAGTTATTTCCCCTTCTAATTGTACAATCAATCAAAGACGGACGAAGGGTAAAACGTCCCAAATACATGTATGCAGTTAAACGACAATTACCAATGTAATGCAAGTAATATATAATGCGAAATAAAACAAGAATTGATATCCGGTAATTTACTGGATTCTCTATTTAGTTATTTAATTTCGATAAGACATTCCGCCAGCAAGGGGTTTCCCTGCGCCAGCTAATGATTTCGTAATATTAATCAACCCAACATTCGAAAATGAGCGGCTTGTGGTACATATCGTACCAATGTGCAGTCTGTATATAACACATCGCATAGTTGGTCACACTATGTCTATGCGATGTGCGCACGCTGTTTTGGTACGTTACGTAACATGAAGTGTTGTAATATTATATGATATGTAAAAAAACATTGCATCGCACTTCGAGTTTTTTTTTACTAAACATACCGTGTGAGGACTGTCATTGCTATCTGACATTTTGTTGCACGCTTCCGTTTGATGTTGCGGCCTCGTTTTGGAAAAAAAAAATACGGCGTTGTTTTATGTAAAGCTTTACTTCGCTCTATTTTTAGAGGAGCATTTTCCTGGTCAAACCGATCAACTGACTATCTGTATTGTCCGCTGTATACATTGAAAATGGTCCGAAGATTACTGCTATATTCGCATCAGAGCTATACTTATGGCACATATAACTTTAAATGTCAATAGCAGACAGATATTTCTTTGCGTAAACGATACGATTTACTGGCAAACACAAACAATCATTCATAAGTGTTAATGCAATGGTATAAAAGGCAATTAATTGTTTCTGACTTCTAGCATCCAAAATTATTGTTCCCATTAAACTGGCAAGTTACAAATATATGTTATATATCAGCAGAGATACAGTAATATGTAATGTACTTACTTTGACCTACTGGTACATGCTTACTGGGGTTTTATTGTAAGTCATGATCAATCTTTATCATACCTTGACAACCATATGAAATATATGCCTTGCATTTTAAATACCATTCTATTATTATCGTTTCATAAATAATTTATTTCGTTTACCAAAAACTTAAAAATATAATATAATTTATGCGACATCTATAAATTACTTTGAATATTAGGTATATATACTGTACATTATCTGATATTATATAGTATCTAAATATCTGGCATTGTGAAGACTCAAATGTTCTTTAAAGAAATAATTACATTGTTTGTTTTTGTGAATATTCGATTGTTTGTATTTTATGTATATTAACCATAATATTTAATATACATTATCCTATTGTACATTTGTTTTAACATATTTTGATTTTGAGAAGCTCCCCCAGGAGTACCTAGTACGCGTCAGAGTCCGCGCGCGTACATATAGTACGTTCACGCCTAATATTGGGACATGTCAAATAGGGATACTTACAATAAGCGGTATACGTATACCGTATGCGAATATGGGGACCGGAACGACCGTTATTCTTAAAATATTTCATATTTTCTATTTTCGTGTTTTCAAATATTGAATTTAAAATAAACTCATACTAACGTAATTTGCATGCTAGAAGTAAAATACTCTTTATCGTGTCAACAAACATATCATGATCTCTGGAAGACTACCCCCTCAATCGAACACGCACACATCTATCATTGCGTAACTTCTGTGGACATTTTACCTGTGTCACAGTGTGTTTCTGTGCGATACCTGGGTAACGGGTAGGATTATACACAGCTATTACAGTTAACGTTATAGTTTTGTTTTTTGTGCAAACGATTAATTAATGTTCTAAGATCAGAAGAGGAGAGCGTATACCTCTTATTGTAATTATCCCTAATTGTCAATTCTCTATGTATACCTGTGAACTTGCTCTACCTTTTAACCTATTCTACATTTTTTACATCCGTCCAAAGTTTCTCTAAAAGAACTTAAGATGAAGACGAAAAGAAGAAAGCCGATCTGAATATTGAGATGAAAAGAAGGCAAATAAAAAAAGATAAAAAAGTAGATCGAGATGACAGGTTGAAATAGAGAACTGATAATTACGTTCTATAAAACGGTGTAAACGATGGTAAAAATACATTTTATCTGCCGGTCATAAACTATAATGCATACCTGTGTAACATGTAAAGTCTTGTAATGCAGACAATGTCAGCATGTCGATATTGCTTCGGACAAACCATTACTAAAACCTTTCGGTACAACGATAAAGTTGGTGTAACGAACGCTCTCATTATAGAAAGGGGCAATCACATTATGGACTGGCAACTTCTTTCGCCTATTGTCCACGGTCTTTTATGCACACTCATTTACCTATATTCAGATACTCATACTAGCAGTGTAATGTTTGGATAGTTCGAATCACTGAAATATGCCAGGGATGTCAATTGTGATCAGAGTATATGCGATGTTCAAACTCGCACGCTGTCCACCATTACATATTGTGGTCCAACGTCTTGTATGGTCCGCTCCAGTGAAGTAAAGCAACTTTTGTCTAGAACTACTGGTGTTACAATATAGTGTTTTTACATTATTAAGTAGGTGATATTGTCATGCAACCAGTTATATCAACTCTTTGGTGGTTATTTATTGCATTTGTTTAACTTATGTAACAACGGCTCGGGTATAGGTATAGCATACATATTCAACTTGCTTAATCGTATAAACTATACGATTTGGAATTTACAAAGGTATCATTGAAATAACTAAAATTGTATCGCAGATGATGACTTTTGTTCTATTTTTCATATTGAATGTAGAATGATACTATTATGTCATATTTTGCTTCGTGGTAATGTAACAATTCAACTTCCTTTGAATATTTGGTACACTTGTTTTATCAATTAGGTGCGGCTTTATAATATTTAATTGTTATTGGATGAGATAATGTATAGTAGTACAGAGTAACAACTAGTATACCGTAGGCTGCAGATAGCATACGTAATCAGTAACTTTTCAGACGCCTATCCTTATGATGGTCATATTCGAATTTGCATATGTAAGTCTTTCTTTAAATTTGATTGCACTCTTCATTGAAAATGACAAAAAACAACTAACGTTTATATTTAAGGTGATTTGGCTGTTAACAAATCAGCAACACAAAGCTCAACATATGGTATTTACGGCGCCAGTCGAGCAGTGGACGGATTCCTCGCGACTCAATTAACGAGTGGACATTGTTCCCACACAGCTGAAAGGCAACACCAGGCCTGGTGGAAGGTAGACCTAGGACAGGTGTATAGGATACAGATGATCAACATCACTTACAGACATCATGGTAAGATAATGTTAATACAGCAGTAGCTTTGGAAACTGAATTAATAATTTGTAATACATAGTTACACAGTATTTAAGCACAACATGCTCCGACTTAGAAAATGTTTTTGTACATCAATACACTTCTTCTACAATGGTAAGTATATTGAAAGAATATTTTCACCCGTTCAACCTAAAGCACACGACATTGCATGGCTATTGATTGCGTACATGTGTGATATTTGTTCGAAGGAATGGAATTGGCTGCTGGTCATTGTGTGGTCCATTTCCGCGAACAATGAAGTATTCTGAGATAAGAATAAGCGAGCAGTACAACGTGTAAAATAACCCAGAGAGATAGACAACTCTGTAATCGTGGTCCAACGGAGTCTGTCTACTTATCCTTAACCTCAACATAGTGGTATTACTTTGATAATGATGTAGGAAGAAGAGTATAAAATAATAATAAAAAAAATGGTTTTATTATTGTAATAATATCCAAGTTTTGATTGACATATTAATAAAATGATGCGCACTTCCGATATATATGTTGATATGATCTGCATTTCTATGTAACAGCTATCTGTTTATTGAATAAACAGTAGTAATGGCCTGTGCACATTTTGTCACCACAGTATTGTGTGTATAAGTTCATCAAGTTACACTCGCTTATAGCAGTGTGAATTGGGGTACAGGCGAGTGAAAGAAACGATTTGAATACAAGTCAGATGAGGATCAAACCTCTTGATCAACTATATACAACACTCGCATATTGTTTTAGATTTAAATATCTACTTTTTCTAGATACAATAATAGAAATTGCCAATGAATAACATTATGGTCGCTCGCTCCCGGTACGAATATAGTTAAAACCAAACCATAACTAGATGTTTTTAAATATGCTACTCCGGTAATCTGGGACAGCTTATCAGCGATCAGCTGTCCCAGGATTTTTTTTTTCAAATGGCATGTATTAGTCTTAATTGTATAAATACAAATACATAACGTATACCTCTTAAAATGTGTTATAAGTAAACATATATATATACTGCACTAGAATAACGATTGACTAACCATACCTTACTTCCACTCGTGAATCTCGTTCATGGTCTATAATTGTTTAGAAAGTTGCTAAATGTCATGATAATAACATCTACCATCTTTCAATTTAATCGTTATTTAAAATTCAAATGTGACATATCAGGCCAAGGAAGGTGGATTAATTAAACAGACGGTTCATTGTGTTGTTACTAAATCAGTTTACCATTATATGTACAGATGCACATCGTCTACAAGGCTACAGCCTGTACGTTACAAACAGCGCCGAAATGACTCGACCTGATGGCTCTATCAATGGACAAGACGGACATCTATGTTACCATGACACAAGTACTACAGATTTACCAACGTTTAACCAGACCCAACAGTGCCGTCATGTTAATGGTCGATACGTCGTGTTCTACAATAGTAAACCAGGCAGGGAATTCGCATTTATTGAACTGTGTGAAGTTCAAGTGTATGGTGAGTATTTTTAAAAAATAAATATATGATCTCATATGAGTGTTCACTTCAAAAGAGATTTTATGAGACGAGTCTAAGAGTTTGAGAGCCTTGGCGATCAAAAATTTAAACTTCGAGCAGGTTTCATAAAATCTCATTATGAAATGAACATAAATTTAAGATACTTTTTATCACATATCTACAACTACGTACATAACAAAGGATTACACGTCAAAACATTTACGTTTTCACTTCTTTCCGCCTCAATGAAACTAGTAAACTCCGATCACTTCATTTCCCATTGAAGATGCTTGGTCACGCGCTGACCTCTGACAGGCGTGAGAATACATTTTGACATTATTTACATAGTAACACAGTTTTTACGCCACTTCAGTTTTGAATGAACTTTCTGCGATGTGGCCTTTAGTAATATCGTTGTACATTTAGGAACACAGACAGAATACTTGATAAAGTTTTTGCATTGTCTGTAATATAATATCATACAGATATTTTACATTTCTTTGATGAAACGTTGACCTTTAGGATCAAGCTCCCAGAAAAAAAATGATGAACATACCGAACGCAGTGAGGTTCACCAATCATCAGTAGCGTGGCATAATCGAACACAAATCGTTACGATAATGTGTACATAATGTATGCGGTGACATGCATGTACAAATGATAGATTATATAAAAAATACGCTCCAATAGTAAACAGAATGATTTCAATGACATTATGCCTAGCGTCCAATGGAGGGTCGTCGGAAACCGCCAACATTTCAAATCGATGCTTCTCTAATTATCTTATTAATAATTTTAATCCCAAAACTCAAGTTTGACAGCGAAGTTATAACATTTCAAGAATACGACGGAAGTCTTCCGGTGATATGCGACTAATCCCACATTTAACATGTTTTATTGACCCCCGAAAGTCTCATGTTATTGGACTGCATCGCATACCATAGAGACAGGGGTTGGGTTTTACACCAGGTTAAGTTAATCAATACATTGTATTTAAATGTCAACTGCAAATGATTACCAGACGGAAATACGACATTTAGTTGCATTCTACAATCATCGAAATCACCATATTAGATTATGTTTTACTAACATAAAAAGATTTTGTCACACTTTCAACTCATGACATACAATATGGTAATACGTTGATTTGCACATCTCTTACTATTTTGGAGGTCCGTTGTATACAACTTTGGATGCAGAATAATATATAATAAAACAGAACAAAAGCAATATATATTTTCACCCATAGGTAAACAACCCTTAATATCTACCCATCAATGCCGAATACAATGATACTACCTTCGAAATATTCTGTTGCTATGATTTTGTATGATAGATATATATGCTTAATATAATAATAGAATATATTATAAGAAATGAGACATATATGATGAATATATGAGATATTACCTTATTGCCGTAATTAGCTTTACATACGTTATGCTAAAGTACCGTTAGTCGACCCTTTATTAGCGAACATCAAATTTATAGTGATGTTTTGCCGCTACTGTATTTCCTTGTTAAATTAGGGATTTTTGATTTTAAAACCGAAGGACAATCTTATTTGATTTATAGAAAGTTCACGATCACGCTCATGCTTATCCTTTCACCATTTCACATAATCACAATTTTAATCTTAAAATCTCCCTTGACATAGTGGTGTCCAGCGATATTGAAACTGCTATTAGCTATGAGAGGGCAGAAGCTTTAGTTGATTACAAAAATCAACAAAAGACAACGTCATTTTGTGGTATCGTTTAAAAAACTTTGATACTTATATACGTTCATGAATATTTACGAAATAAGTTACGCAAAACGCACAGAATTTGTAAGTTCGTTCATATATATTGTAATGTCGGCTTGGTGGAAAGTAAACTCAACAAAGGTAGCGTGTATGATCTTTTTAATTATGATTCCTAGAGTGAGCTAAATACACAATACAGGTTGCGAACATAGAACATGCAAGGCTAAGTCTATAATACCTCGTTTCTGTATCCACGTGTAGCTCTGTCGAAGGTCACGGGCAGAAAGACCCCTCGTCACACAACGCACAGGTAAATACACCAGTATAATAGCATTAGCCAATAAGACTAGACTCACTGTGATCAAGCACTACACCCTCACACCGTCATTACAATATCCTTCGCATCATTTACCGAAAATATTCACCCGGAAAATATGTAAAAGGAAAGACCTGGTACACGTGTACGTCAGGTATAAAATATAAGCCCTGCCGTGGTACCAGGTTGTGAGTTCTGTCTTAACGGCCGCTATATTGAAATTGACGCAATATTTTAATCATCATATGATCGGATATGATAGGTTATAGAAAATAAATAGCATTGCATTTTATGATAAATTTTCTACGCACATATGAACGTAATATTACATAGCCATAATATATTATACAATTGATGCCCCCGTGATGGAGCGACATGACGAATTTGACCACCCTCGAGTCGTTATGTCACCCGAGGGCGTAGGGTGACACAAGACTCGAGGGTGGTCAAATCGTCATGTCGCTCCATCACGGGGGTATCAATTGTTTTATTATACGTAATATTAATGTTTCTATCCAAATTGGACCCATTGAAAAAATATTCTATTTCAATTGCCCATACCATGTCAACATCAATGTTTGTACACAAAAAATGGTAGGTATGCAGGATAAATAACATAATGTACAATGTATTTAAAAACGTGAGAAATGTAACAAAACACTAAAACCACACAGTATATGTGTTGTAACTATATTGTTTTGGAGTTCTACTGTGATTGCCCTTGCCTGTTGACCTTGTTTGGAGTATTGAAGAGTAACACGTTAGGTATACTATCACCGCATATGTACAATGTATTTCAATAGGGGCCGCGGTGGCCGAGTGGTTAAGATGATGTCCCGACATATTACCCACAAGCCCTCCACCTCTGGGAAGCGGGTTCGAATCCCATGTGGGGCAGTTGCCAGGTACTGACCGTTGGCCGGTGGTTTCTCTTCGGGTACTCCGGCTTTCCTCCACCAACAAACCTGGCACGTCCTTACATGACCCTGGCTGTTAATAGGACGTAAAAATAAACAAACCAAACATGTTATTTCGATATGTTCAAGCTGTGCCTACGAAGAGGTTAGGGTGGGTACTTATATTGTGAATTCAATAACCTGTTTATCAATTAAAAAATGTTGAAAAAATTAGGCAGTAATCTACTGTGTCAATTGTAAGCTTTCGGCCTAACCAAGGATTCATAGTGAGTCTCATATACGTCCTTTGCCTAACGTAACGGAAAATATACCGTTACAGTACCATATGTACAAGTACGTGTCATGTATCGGAGTCTAAACAAATGTCAGACACTCTCCCGTACAAACAATACACAAAAAACAGAGATGAAGTGATTGGTTAAGACATTATCTTTACTAAATAACAATCAATTAATGCTGGTTTACCTGTAATCAGATGATAATCTGGTATAAATTGCTACGCAAACGATTCGTCCTGAAGCCGCCATATCTCTTTTACCCGGAACCTCTCTAGAAACATCAACTCTAGTACATGTACGTTGCATCTAGAGACTACCCGGAAGAAGGGGGGTGACAACGGAATTTAAATCAATGCAGCGTGATTACAGATGACAATGACGATTTGTTTTCAATCGTGTGATACTGTTTGACTAATCAGAAGCACTAAAACATGGATGAGGTATAATAAATATATATATATATATATATATATAATATGAATATAGGAACAGGTACTGTCATGCGTACTATTATGTCCGTATCACTGAATGTGTTTTCAAAAGTTCGATTCTGATTTGAATTCAGCACACAACATAAACACCGCTCTCTTTACATGTAAAATAGCAATTGACCAACATAAACCACCATTTTTTGTTTAATTTCCGTAATCAAGGATAAAAATAAATAATTAGTTTTTCTTTGCTTTCATGCTAAACGCGACTTCCTGACTGGCCGCTGTTTTTCATCATACCTCTTTGAAGAAAAATCCCGGTTTTACACTGTATATGAAAAAACAGCGGCCACTTTAATCCAATGGAAAAATTAGGTTACAACAACCAAAAGTAAATAATTTCCCATAAGACATATTTTTTTTTTAACAAAACCAGCACCAGTACCTTATTAATGTGTGCATTTAACAAAACTATCCAAACACTTATCTGTTACTGATTTACATTTAAAATTAATTTTATAATGAAGCTTCTAGGCTTGTGTACTAATTTTGCTTTGCCTTATTTTAATGTACATAATATAGTTTAAATAAATAATACATGTAGTTAAAATAATAAGTAATAACCGAATCACATCGGCATTGTTTAAACCAGAAAAAAAGTATACATGTTTATGAATATTGAAAAACTTGTAATTGAGTTTTTGGTGGTACTTCCAATAATTTAGTAACTAAGACGTAGTAGACATGTTAAAAGACAACAGCCTATAAATGTTAATCAGTCTTATATGTTAGGAGTGGTACTATATGCACGACAAATTTATATTTCGACACAGGATGTTCAGTTGGTCAGTTTTTGGATATAAACTGTGGCGGTACCTGTCACTGTACGACTGGTGGCTGTGACCCGGATACTGGACAGTGTGACGTCAAGGAATGTCAGACAGGGTTGGATGGGGCTGTCCTGTAGTTTCCGATGTCACTGTGACGGAGGCGTGGCAATGTGACATAGATACGGGGGCGTGTCCGGAAAGACGATGTCAGTCTGGATGGTCGGGGCAGAGCTGTTTTGTGAATAGTGAGTAGAACTAAAAGAATATAATGACAGCTAGTTACTTCTATACATACTGTATTGTCATGGTTGTTGACAACTTGACAGCTGTCAGTCACCAGGTCATTGTGGTCTTGTGTCATAATTGAAAATATATTTCACAAACGTATTTCGTATTATAATCAGCTCATGCAATGGTTGAACTAGGTTTTGTATCTAAATCATCGTTGTTTAATTACAGACCGATGCTGTTGTTATTCATATATATACGTGTAATACGATTAGTTCTATTTGCTATAAAATAAAAGTTGCCTTAATTGGTTCTATCAAATTATTTTCCGTTTATTGATTAAGATGAGGTATGTACAAAGCTTTCCAGCGGTTCTAATTTTGAGGAAATTTTAGTAAAATGCATTCTTAATGTCGTAATAATCTGTGGATTTTTTTCATTATATAAAGGACAATTGACTGTTAGTTAATAACTATTGATTTTTGTAGATGATCTTACACTTGGTAAACAGACTCAACAAAGTTCAACATATGACAATGATCTACAGAAGTTTGGGCCCCAGAAGGCTGTAGATGGTGTTATAACAAAAAATGTAGTACCTCAAGGGAGTTGTTCACACACAGAAAGATTCCATGGAAATCACACAGAGGCCTGGTGGGAAGTAGATCTCGGGAGCGTCAAACTGATACAGACGATTAACATTGTCTACAGACAGAGTGTAAGTATATTTATCCATGTATGTTTACCTTTAATGTTTCAATACTTTTTTATGATTATTACACAACAAATTAAATATTTTGATAGAGGGTCAAATAAATTTGTCATATATACTTGATGATAACAGAAAAGAAGAACCAGCAGCTGAATTAAAAACACGATGTAATAGTATATACAAAAAATATAGAGAGATGGCTTGCAGTATCTAGAGTAACTGTTTGTGGTACAAGAACGATACAGAAGGGAGGAGTGTCAATTTAGGCCCTCTGGGGCCATGCTCAATAAGTATTTACTTTTTTTTGCATCATCAAAAAGAAACATTCAAAAGTATCATTTGGTGCCAACAAAACTGTACAATAGAGAAAATTGACTCTCTAGTTTAACCCTCATAACCCGCAAGGGACTCCAATCTGACCTTGAGTCCACAGAGAAATACAAATGCACATAGACAGTTTATTATTGGTTTTTTTCCATGTTGATAACACTGATACGATACTTAGTTCTAAATCCTTAAGTAAAAGTCATAATAGCGAAATATCCACAGCTCTAATGAATAGTTGTGATTTAATTTAGCTCTTGGTAGCTGGAGTATATACATGCATAATTAAATCTTTAAACTTCAAGAATATTGAAGAACTTCTTAATTCTAGAAATATCTGAAGTCAGTAAATAAACAACTCCACAGAATATTCCAGAAATAGATCAGCCTGGGCCCCCTTATCGTAAGCATGTTTAATCATAAACATGATTATACATCGTGATCCTCTAGAACGTTCTATAACTACATTTGTAAACCAGTATAGCACCTTACTTACAAGCACTGATCTAAACTGACAGTATAGCCGTAGATCTAGCAGTTGTTTTCCTTAGTAAATAACTATTTATTTCATGAAATCGCTATTTTTTTCCCTTAGTAAATAGCTATTTACTAAGGGAAAAATTTCGCGTTTTCATGAAATTGTCGCGCAAAAATGCATGTTACCGTATATACTGGTCATTATCGCACCGATTCGCGTTAAGTCCTACTTCTATGCTTTGTGAACCTCACTGATTTGGGAATGTTTCAGCATTGTTTTACCCAGGGAAAGGGGGCTTGGACACATGCCTGTAAAATATTGACAATTTCTATTTTTTTATATCACGCATTTCAGCTGTTCCAAATGATA
Source organism: Argopecten irradians (assembly GCF_041381155.1). NCBI lineage: Eukaryota > Metazoa > Mollusca > Bivalvia > Pectinida > Pectinidae > Argopecten > Argopecten irradians. The sequence continues at coordinate 20,158 of NW_027187583.1, read as the reverse complement.
TAAAGATATCACTAATAAGCCTCAACCAAGAACGTTTATTCAATATTAAAGCCGCGTAAATCTAAATCTAGATTACAAGTGTAAGTAATGTTAATATTGAAATAAAATGTAATATTATCATAAAATAGGCCAAATATCAGGTAAATAAGGTATGTTTAATCGAGCAAAAATGTTAAAGACTTTATGAAAGTACGGCTGTGAGCAGAAAACACGTTAACGTATTATTGAGAACGTTTGGATAGCATGTGTGTAAAAGGTGTTCCTATGTCAGTAGGAGCGAGGACAATGGTCGAGCGCTGCGGGGAATGCTTCACTTCCAGAGATAGTTATTTCAAAACGCTGCAAATGCATAGTCAGAACATATTTCAATTTTCTTGGACAGTTTAGATTATGCAGTGATTTCTTAATGGAAACTTTGGGGAGAAAGTTATTTCCAGAAAGTAACCAGAGGTCAAACATGTTATGATTACTTCGCCGGCTCATTAGCCCAAACCTGCATCAGTTCTACTATTTTCTTTGGACAATTATTAATATGAGGTCATGGTCAGTGAAAAGGGTATACATGTATTTGTTTAAATGATGAGTCGTCAATATGTACACTGCATATAAACATAAAAACTGATAAAGGGAAGAATGTATACATATCTTCTACCAATGCGAACGTTTTATAAATGTAGTGAAAGACTTCGCTGTAATAATGACGCCCTATACCTTTTGGGACATCCTATATATAAAACGTTTTGCTTGTTTGTAAAAATGGGAAAAAATAGACTCTTGTTTTTGCCAACCACTGCCACAGGCATGTATAGCCAACAAGCTATGTTTACTTAAAGACGACTCAACATTTATTGGCAGAAAATGCATTATCCCTGATTTGGCATTAAATATATGTTAATTTATATTAATTAGAACAAAACCTGAATGACAAATCATATTTAGACTGTTAACATATACACGTATAATCTCGGCCGTTGCAACCTCCGCACTGCAGCACAGCACATGCCTTCCCATTTTACTGTTTTATAGATTTATTGTTGCTTCATAAACATTGAGAAGTACTTTACAAAATTAATGTAGAAATAATATAGCCGGTTTTAAATGGAGGGGGTTTAGCAACAATACCATGTACAAATTATTTCATAAATAAAATGTATGATTCAAATTTGAACGGATTAAAGGATTTTCTTCGCGATCTAAAGAACAATTTTATGTGTCCACCGGTTTATCACATACGTGTATAAAGCTCTGATTGAGCAATACTTACTGTTAAAAAGTGACGAAGTGGGTAAAGAATGAATCCTGTCTCATCGTTAATAACATTATTAACTCACGAAGGCGCTTGTTATCACATTTCTGCCGTTCACCCTTATCACCGACGACATAATAATGAACAATATACAACGATTTGGCAGTAAGCGACAATGGATAAGCGGTTAGCTTAATTTGAAAAAAAATATATAAACTGGTTAATTTTGCAAACCCATTTATAAATAATTTTAGACAAAATTTCGAAAAAAAAATGATGATGGCGTTGAAAAAGAAACGAATTCACATCATTTTAACATTTTGCACTGTCAAAAATACACGGTCATTCGTTGCTATGGCGTTGCTACGAACATGTTGATTCTCTCTCTCCATTGTTGTAAATGCTAATTGTCATTGGCAGTGTAAAATGCCCAATATCTGTCGACGAATCAGAATGCAGGTACAAGAAAACGAAATGGTCATCTGGCATAGTCGTGGAATTAAACTATCAGAGCAAGATGAATGTACTGTAAACAAAACCTTTTTCGTGCGTTTTAAGAATTTCGCCATCCAAGTAAATTACCTAAAAGTTTTATATTCGATAATTAGATCTACATTGTTTAGATGTTCAGTTGTTCAGTTTCATGTTATAATTAATTCCTATTAAATGATAGATTAAAGTAATTTTTCCCTTGCGTATGAATGGAGGTTCCGATATCCATAAACAAGGACTACAATTCCAAAATATAACAGTACATAATGATTATCTATATTTCACAAGACTATATCTAATTCTTTCGAGGTTTGAAGGTCAAATACGGCGATTGAACTTTATAAGACATAGTTAACGTACGGTTTAAAGAAAATATATTTTACTATTTTGGTTATTTTTGCATATAAAAAGAGAACCGTGATATATATTGATTGATAAAGGACAAACTGGACTCACTTCACAGATATTATGAAAATGCTCGACTCAAATTTTGACCATAATATTCTCTAATTCCACGATCTCGCCAAAAGAAAATTACAGCATCTTTATCGGTCAAAAGTTGCCAAAATTTGGCAATGATACATATCAACAACACTTATATTCATGAAAATTGTACTTCAGGTTACTCAAACAACTACTTATATTCATTTAAACCCAAATATTATATCGCATAAAACTATATTGTTATTATACCTTTTATATTTTAGATTTTTGTTACGATTATGTTGCATTTTGTTTACTCTTTTCAGATCCTTTCAGAATGTCCGGATTTTACCTGTACGTCTCAAACAGCTCAATTTCTAACACCAACATCCCGATAGTGTTGAATAAGAGTCACCTTTGTTACCATGACACGGACCTGGCCTACCATCCTATATCCAGTCACTGTCTTGTCCTGTATCTGGTCATTATGTTATATATCTACAACAAACGGCCTGCTGACTATGAACCTCAAAATGTTCGGTATTACAATTCAACAATTGCAGTCATAGAACTGTGTGAAGTACAAGTGATCGGAGGTATGTGTTTAGCAATTAATTTTAATTCAACTGATTCGATTTTATAGAAGAACAATAAGATTATCTATTTATAAAGAATTTCTAATTTTGGGAGGAGGTCACATTGATTAAATTGGATGATTAAACAAATAGTTTGAAAAAAATACTTCAGTTTCTTTAGACCCATTTTACCACATTGCGAATATAGGAGTTTCTCTGAAATCAAAAATATTTATCAAAATATGCGCAATTTATCATAGACCGATATCTCAAGCAACCCTCGACCACATAAGATTGAAAAATAATTACTAAAATGCTAATTTTGAATAATCATGACGACCATTCAATAAGCTAAAACGTAAATTGAAAATGCACTCAAACATTTGTTTCCGATCAACGGTCATTGAAAACACGATGGTATTACTGATTTCCTGTAATGTCGCGACATACCATGGAATACAAATTTGCTGTTTTATGTTACGGTCATTGTGTTATTAAAGATTCATATTGCACTCGCCATATCCTCTTGCATGAAAATAATATATTCCTCGGTCATCATAAATAACACTCTGATCATTGAAATCTACAAACAAAAAGCTAAAAGACGAGGCGGCGTAATATATTTACACCCATATCTAACCATTAATTTACATATATGCTCATGAATATCTGACCGTTATTCTGCAAAGAATAATAAACAAGGGAGTAACTCATCACGACGATCAAAATAATCCAACAAACGATGTATTTTGCCACGGGAGGTAACTCATATAAGACTTACATATTTTGTACCCACCCAGATAACTTTTGCCTCTGATTAACTGATTGATACACAAAACATCAATCTATTTATTGTTTGAATGACCTAGCATTACCGAGTAGCGCACAAGTTTATCAAAATTGCAAAACCCTTATAGGATTAAAACGGTTTTATTTTAAATGTACACTTCCTTTGTGTTATGATCCAATGTTGTTATGCGCAAATAGTATTTCTTAAAATAATAGTAAACAAAAGAAAAAAAAATTAAAAATATTTTCCATAGGCATGGCATTTTCTTATACAAATTTTATATTTCCCTATCACCTAAGTGCAAATCAGTGCGTTTGAATACATGTAAACATTGGCGACCTTCCTTTGACATTCAACAAAATCACGTGTCAATGTTTACAAATAACACATGTACAAGACAATCGGAGACATACAATAAAACATATCTATTTTTTTATGTGTTATTGATATTTAACCTGAATAAAATACATGTAACTGAAATATAAGAACTATTTTTTTGTGTGACGTCATGGAAATAAAAGAGGGCGGGATTAAGCTGTCAGTCAATGGCGCTCTTTTGTTTGGCTGTTGTGGTTGGATAAATATAAACGTATGAGTATAATTTTGACTGCGAATAACACTCGGTTAATTGTACGTATTGGGTTTGTCATCTCATAAACTAAACAAAGTAAGAGGTTAATCATTAAATAAAAAAACTATTTATTTCTATTTTCATTTAAATACAGAACAAAATGTCGCATACATTAAGTAATTGCTTGAATCAACATACCGTTTAAAATGCTCCATCGGCGACAGAGCATAAACGATATTTATCACTTTGACAATATATATTTTATCGTGTTTATAAACAGATTAAAGTAAATGCATTTTTGCTGCTACAGAAAGCAAATATATAGTATCTGATATAGGTTGTCATTTGTCGTCGGTGTATCATATTTTGGGTACAATTGTCTTCATTTTGTCTGAAAGTATACTTCAATTGAGAATTAATCGGCATTCAGCTTTTTCTGAATTGCATTTGATTTTATCGTAGATTATAAATATCATAATGGTGAAAATGCATCTGAGTGCAAAGATGAATTCAATGATTGTTTTGCTCGGATTTAATGTGAATAAACAAGACTTTATTTTAGAATTAAAATGTTCAAGTGAGAGTCACACATGCATTGGTAATCATCATTTATCGGGTTTTCCGTGAATATCTAAGTTAGGGTACTTGAGTGTATATTTCATATCACCGTTTAACAAACAAATGTTTTGTTCGCTGATATTTTTTTAATGTGTTGCTAACATTAATTTTAAAAGATAAGTCGTTGGTACGCTGCATTCAAAACTAATGGGGGCAATGCATTTGAACCATCTTTATTTCAGTTATTTTTTTCATTTTCAGAGAATATTTAGTGATGCTTATCTGCTGGTGGGATAATAATTGAAATGTATCATATGGTATTGCAGGATGTCCGTCGGGAAGAAAAGAAATTTTAAGTTTTATTATTCTTCTTTTGAACCATAGGTACCTAGCTCATTTAAAAAATGACATGTTGTAATAGAGAGCAACCAACTAAATAATTTTACATAGACCACAGTGTTAAACTTTGTTAAGGTTTTGTGCTGTATTATTAAAACAAAGGAATATTAGTTAGCTATTGTGTTCTATAATTAAAGTCCAGGTTCTCATATAACACTAAATAGAAAAAAAAAGTTTGGGTCCTTCTGCTCAAACTCCAACCAGGGTTACTTTATTGAAATCAGGCGCATTTTGTACTAAAAATCCTGAAATTCTAATGCTTTTTACCTATTCATTATCAAAGTTGATATTTTGAACCTAAATCTCAATATGAATTTCCAAATCATATCATGGTTATCTAGGAATAATTACCTGTCAGAAAACAGTTTTACTTTTGAAGTTCATAATTAGCCAGCCAATCAGCGGCTGGTTTAAAATTCTATCCTGGGCTCAATCTTGTATACACAGAGGCCATTTCTAAGGTCTTTTTTTACGGGAACAACATCAGGTTGTACGCTTTAATCTGGCCAATAACATCTGTTGTTGTGCTCAATATAGACCTTAGCAATCATCAATTGTCTACTTTAAGATATTTGAAACGTCTAAATGAAGCTAACCTATTGTATAGCCCATATTGGTGTGGATTTTCATGACGGTTGGAGGAGAGAGAAAAATGATACTGCGACTTGAAGATTGATGGAGCTCAATATTATTATGAATGGTGCGATAACTGGACAATGCTATATGGACACAACTCTAGACCTTTTTGTGCGGACATTCACGGTGCAATAGTAGATCGAATATACGTACCTGTTCTACTATGTTTCCGGCCGGTTACGAAATGGACCCTACGTTTGCTATTGGAGCACTGACTCAGTGAACCTTTGTTCTACTGCAAAATTCTATGCTTTTTATAAATTTCCAATTATATCATTTTAAATTAAACCAACATAATAATCAACGCATAATATATATAGCTATCTGACCGCCATATGACGTCATATTCACAATCTAGAATTGCTGTACAATTTTCCCTTTGAATTGAAGCTATAAAGATTGCACCATTATTTGTATAGAAGACATTTGATATGCAGTATGGAGCTAATGTAATAGGTATCGATTTGTATGCATGATGATACCCGCGGTCTCTCCAGATTTGAATTCCATAGAATAAATCTTGAATGTTCTTCTGAGACAGATTCAGAAGCGGGACGTCAACCGTCGTCAATTCCTAAACTGAAGCCGCCCTGTTAGAGTGATTGCGTAACCATGCACAAATTGGCCTCAGACCACACTTGTAGACGAGTGGTGTAGAGTATTATGAATATCTATGGAGCTATTACCTATTGCAGCTATGTGTATACATTTTGCATATATATTCCGTACTACAAGAATTCTTCAGTACCGTACGTGCTTTCATATCGAAAATTATAGCATTGCCTGCACGCCTGTATGTCGCATAACTGGTCAGAAATCATTTTAAATCAATAAATGTAATGCTGTTGATAACAAATTATTATTAAATTTATTTTAAATTGTTTGGTTGAAAATGTTCAAAATTTGTGACCCTTAACTTAATTCGTTGAGTAATGGATGCAAAATATTATGATTTACTTATTTTACGTGGTGATTCTTGTTTTGTTGTGTTTTTGTTTGTTTATTTCAAAAACATTTTATACGCGTTAGTTATTTCTGAAAACAAGAGTAAATTTTGATATAATTAAAATCAAGTACTGTTAAATGAAAATACCTTCTTAGTTTTAGACTTCAGGTACCATTTTAAAGGTACACATTTTAACCGAAATGGCTTTTAATTCAGATGTATCTGTAAAAAGAGTTCATAGTCTCAAAATTATTAGTTTCAGAATCTGTTAATACCGCATTTGGCATTCCGTTTTAGAAATGCTTAATAGAAAAATTAATTCACATAGTTTTGGGTGGGTCATTCTGTGTTTCCCGAATACCTAAATAACCGCACAGCAATTGACTATTACACCGCCACTTGGTAAATCACCAAAATGGACTTTAATAGATTTACATTATTTCATTTAAAACACGCACTACCCTTAGGTGTGTGTGTTAACTTCATCTGTAGAGTCAAACGATAGATGTTCAGACTTCATTAGTGTTGTTAACAGACTTTAAAGTTTTTGTTTTGAAATATTGTAGGTCTTTTACCATCAGTGTGTGAACAAACGTATATGGAGCATTACTAAAAATAATTTTCATAATATCAGCATGTGATGCCGGTAAACGTTTGGAATTTACTGTGCCCAGACCTGTCCCCACTGTGCCAAGTCTGACTGTAACAAAACAACGGGTATGTGTATATCTACGGGATGTTCCGCTGGCTGGAAGGGCACATCATGTGACCAAGGTAACATTTTTTACCATATTTTAGTAACCGTTATCCACTAACATTTGGAAAAAAAATATGTTAACAAATCATTTCGTACAGACCATTAAATTACATGTTCTGCTGATTTTAAAGCCGTATATCGTTGATATTTTACAATTTCAATTCCATTGATTTGAAATATTAATGAGTGAGCACGAAATAATGTAAGCAGATTTTGTGTAAAATTCAAATGACTGGTTATCTGTTACAAAATATGCCACCAATATATACCACGTCTTCAGACAAGCATACAGTATTTCCTGACTGGTTAATAATAATCTTGGTGTGCATTGTTTGTCTTGTCTTGAAATGATTATAACATTGTTTTTAAGTCGTCTGTGATGTAATTCACACTTTTGAAAATCCCCCAACAAGGTATACTTATAGAAGTGTTAAAGATCTGAGCCAGCGTATTTGCGCTCAGTATATACTCCCCACGAGCATTTTTATTTGTCTATTTGCATTGTTGTGCGCGTTTTTGTTTTGTTTGTGTGTGTATGTGTATGTGTGTGTGTATATCTTATTTTTTTCAGTGCTACTTATTGTTACAGAGTAACATGTTGTTACATGTTAAGAGTGAACAGCTGACCCTTATAGTTTAGCAGTAAATCCGTTAGCAGTATGTAGTTATCTTTCAATAAGAGACTGATGGCTATCCAGTGCAGCCAGTTTGACATGCATTGTATAGATGTCCGGACACTGAACTTTGCGACTGGCAATTTTTGTCAGATAAGGTTAAATAATGAACTTCAAGTTAAGAAATGCGCTCATATTATAATTACTTAAGGAATGTTTTGTACTTTCCTTGTATTGTAAATTTGTAGTTGTTAACTTTGATTATAATTCAGGTTGAATGTTAGCCTCCAAACTAGGCACACGTTTATTAGATTTAATACAGAATAGAACAAGTATACTAGAGTTTGTCATTTTGTGTTTGTATCCGGAATTTAGAGTGTCACAATTAATGTATGTGCGGAAGTATGGATGTCTAATGGTGCTCTTTTCCAAGGGCTATGTGATTATTAAATTGTTTTTCAGTGGGTATTAATAGTAGAGCGACATACGGAAAACATCATGCATTTTTTGATACAAGCATGAAACTTCATGAAATTTGGCATGCGAGTAGCCTAGACTACCAAAACAATATTAAAACTGGGAGCTGTTGCAAAATGTACCTGCTTCCGGTTTTTTTTTCAAGATGGCCGCCATTTACGTGGACAAAACTTGACAAAATGAAATAGCATGCTGCACATCTCAATAAAAACATGAAACTTAGCAGGTTGGTAGACAAGACTACCAATAAAATATTAAAAGCGGGAGCCATTGAAAAATGTACCAACTTCCGGTAATTCAAAAATGGCCGTCTATGGACATGCAGAACTATGAGAAGTAATGGAAAATACGCTGAACGTTTCAATAAACGCATGAAACATGGCATGTTTATTGCCAAGACTTCCAAAATAAAACTAAAGTCAAGAGCCATTTCAAAATATGCCTACTTCCGATTATTAAGGTGGCTGCCAATGTTGTAAGCTAAACTTAATAACGAAATAACAGACTGCACATTTTGATAAAAAAAAACCCATAAACATTGGCACGTGAGTAGGCAAGACATTCAAAATAAGATTTAAACCGAAATTACTGAAAAACTACCTACTTCCGGTAATTTCAAGATGGTCGCCTTATTAACAGTTGAACAGCACAGAAGTCATTACAAAAACGAATATGACATGTATAACACGGTATCTTCATAAAAATCATATGTATAGTTTTATTTTATATATATATTTCATTTCCGGTATCAAAAATAATCGTTATTTTGAATAATACCAGAAATAGGTATTTTTTCACTTGTTTCAGCATGTAACAACTACACATTCGGACGAGACTGTAACCAGACCTGTCATTGTGCTAACTCTGACTGTGACAGGCGGACTGGGGTATGTAATATGACCGGATGTACGGAAGGATGGAGGGGACAGACATGTAGCCAAGGTACAGATAGATAAATGAGTTACATTTATTTAAAGTATTAATAGCAGTCCATTACAATCCGTTTATGTGTGTTTAAAGTGCTGAAAAGCATTATTGAGCTAAGAGTTCATATCCTTTCGACGGCCGGTCAGGATTCGAACTTGACTCATTTTTGATAGTAGGTTATTACAAATGCCATCTATGAAAGCAGTTTGCATCTAAATTTCGGTTTGATGCCATTTTCACGATGATAACAAACAGTACACACAACAAACAAGCAAAAACAGTCACCGGAAGTCCCCTAAAGGTCACCACGCACGGGTCATGGGAGGCAGAAACCTGCGCGTGGGACTTTTTTTTTTTTTTTTTTTTGGAAAACGGTGCTATTTTCCCCTTCCTTTTCCCTTTCTCTCTATTTTCTATTACTTTGATATCTCTTCTATTGTTTAAGATAATCTGCCTGTCTGTATTTTGATAATTAAGCTCACAACGACAGGTTTCCGGGCACACACTAAAATCCGCATTTCAGACCTCAATTTTTGACTTATTTGGGCATGTTCAAAGGTGATTTGTGACGTCACTAATGCAATGACCGCATCAATATTGTCATGCTATATAGGGATGAACATCTCCTTTTCAAAAAACTAGTATTTAGTTTTCAACGGTCTCAGTGGGGCTCCTGAAGGGTGCATGAAATGGGGCAAATGAATAATTACGCATAAATACATTACGGCCGTCCAAAGGATATAAGCTGAAGATTTTATGTAAAACGTTATCACATTTATTTGTATCCCAACAATACTATTACGATACCTACGCTATATATGCTATTGTGTCATGATACAGCATGTACCAACCACACATTCGGACGAGACTGTAACCAGACCTGTCATTGTGCTAACTCTGACTGTGACGGAAGAACTGGGGTATGTAATATGGCCGGATGTACGGAAGGATGGAAGGGACAGACATGTAGCCAAGGTACAGATAGATGAATGAGTTACATTTATTTAAAGTATTAATAGCAGTCCATTACAATCCGTTTATGTGTGTTTAAAGTGCTGAAAAGCATTATTGAGCTAAGAGTTCATATAAGCTGAAGATTTTACATGAGTAATACACTTTTCATATAGTATGCTTGTCTTGAAATACAATTTTAAATGTCATTTTGTCAGCCTGTATTAACCAAACATACGGACGAGACTGTACCCAGATCTGTCATTGTGCTAACTCTGACTGTGACGGGAGTACTGGGGAATGTAATAAGGCCGGATGTACGGAAGGATGGAGGGGACAGTCATGTAGTCAAGGTAACAATGCATTTATTTTTATATGATTATTCTATATTCATAATGAATTTCTTATTTCATTCAAGTACACTAATAGGAAAAATAATATTAACTAATTATGTTGTTTTATATAAGTTGATTTGATTTACAATATTTTCATCAATAGGGGCAGTATCTGATTCCAAAGTTTATCATATCTCAATGTTGACGTCTTGTGTTATAATTTTTGATATGACATTGAGACTAAACGTTAGGATCTTACATTTAAAATTCGAACATCCAGTCATTTTTTCTGATTTCTTCCAACACATACAAAATGTATCGCTGAATATAAAAGCTCAAATATATTTTTTTTTAATCTGACGAAAAACTATTTGTTCCTCTTTATCGTATGTAAAACGTTATCACATTTATTTGTATCCCAACATTACTATTACGATACCTACGCTATATATGCTATTGTGTCATGATATACAGCATGTACCAACCAGACATTCGGACGAGACAACGAGACCTGTCATTGTGCTAACTCTGACTGTGACAGGAGGACTGGGGTGTAAACCGGCTGTACGGAAGGATGGAAGGGACAAACATGTAGCCAAGGTACAGATAGGAATGAGTTACATTTATTTAAAGCATAAATAGCAGTCCATTATAATCCATTTATGGTGTTTAAAATACTGAAAAACATTATTGAGCTAAGAGTTCATATAAGCTGAAGATTTTACATGAGTAATACACTTTTCATATAGTATGCTTGTCTTGAAGTCATTTTGTCAGCTTGTATTAACCAAACATACGACAGACTGTAACGAGACCTGTCATTGTGCTAACTTACTGTGACGGAAGAACTGGGGTATGTAATATGACCGGATGTACGGAAGGATGGAAGGGACAGACATGTAGCCAAGGTACAGATAGATAAATGAGTCATATTTCAAACTACTATTAACAGTGCATTACAATCCGTTCACGTGTATTGAAATGGAACTGAAAGTGATGATTAAGCCAAGAACATGTTTATGTTAGCTTAAGGTTTTACATGAAGAACACACTTTTCATATAGTATCCTTGTCTTGAAATACAGTTTTAAATGTCATTTTGTCTTATAATGATTTTTATATTTTTTCTCCTGTTTGGGAGAAGACGTAGCCAATATAAAAGTTCCTATAACTAAATAAAATATCAAATAACCACTTATCCGGATATCATGATGGACTACTTTACAAGTGTTAGCAATACCGATTTCATCAATGATTGATAAAACTGTCATGTGTTTTAAAACATAGTCTGTACCAACCACACATTTGGACCAGACTGTACCCAGACCTGTCATTGTGCTAACTCTGACTGTGACAGGAGGACTGGGGTATGTTATGTAACCGGATGTACGGAAGGATGGAAGGGAAAAGCATGCAGTCAAGGTAACAATGCATTAATATTTATCTGATTATTCGAGTATTGATAAGGAATTACTTAATTCATTCCAGTATACTAGTAGGAATGATAATATATACTAATTATGACATTTTATATTTGTTGAGTTTAATTACAATATTTTTGTATATAGGGACATTATATCTGATTTAAAAGTAAATGGATGTCCCAATGTTGACGTCCTGTGTTGCAATATTTGATATGACATTGAGATAGAAAGTTAAGATCTTATACTTAAATGTACACGCCCAGTCATCTTTTTCTGAATATATTCCAACACATACATAATGTATCGCATAATTCAATAGCTCAAATAATTACAGATTCTTCACCGCCGACAGAGCATAAATGGTATCTATCATTTAAGCAATAGTTGGTGTTTAAATCGTGTATTATATGTCTAGAACGAATATACGTAACCGGCCTACTATGCCTTTCTGCCTGGCACGAAATGGTCCCTATATGTCGTAGCGGAGCACTGCCTCAGAAAATCAAATTATTTCAAGCGTATATATGCATTTATATATTATTTTTGTCCAAAAGAAACATATCGATCATTCTTAGTATCTACTTTACCACTCATAAGACGTCAAATTCATAATTTGTAAATTGCCGTATAATTTTCCTTCTGAAAGACCAACATATTTATATGTGAAAAAAATGTGTCTCGCTGTGATATTTTATACGGTTCAGCTGTATTGCCTAGTAGGTAAGTGATATCAAACAAGTAAGATGAAATGTATACAGACGTTTCTTTGCTCGATTAGCAGTAATATGCACCAAATGTAGGTCTAAAGACGACACTATCATTTGTCTGAAAGTCTTTTGAGCTACTATATTGCAGCTAATAGATGTCTAATTAATAACACAAAATTATTTGGTGGGATGCAATTAATTATTTTTAGAATTTTAACTTGAAGTGAAATTAGAAGCTGAACGTTTTTAAAGGTGGTAATGGTGTAAAGTAAGTAACTTTTGTAACTGAAGAAAAATACTAAATCGTCTGCTCCTGTTTTGATAGTGAAACAATACTATTTTTATGAGTGGTGGAGCATCTTTGAAAAAATCTGACAATGACAATCCGTTTCTTATTATCGCATGTAAAAGGTTATCGCATTTATTTGTATACCAAAATTACAACTCGATGCTTACACTACATAATATTATCTCTGTTGTTTCCTGATACAGCCTGTACCAACCACACATATGGACGAGACTGTACCCAGATCTGTCATTGTGCTAACTCTGACTGTGACGGGAGGACTGGGGTATGTAAAGTACCCGGATGTACGGAAGGATGGAGGGGACAGACATGTAGCCAAGGTAAGAATGCACACCTCTGACAATCTCATTTAATGCATTGTAATTAATTACAGTAATTGATTCCAGTGAAAAGTTTGCCTTAAATAAAAGGACAGAAAGAGACAAATGTGCCGGAAAGGTCTTGTCAGAATAGATTGATTCCCAGCTTTACTTGAAAGCTCATCGAAAGCTACAAAATGATGTAATGGAAAAATGCTTTTGAGTAATATTTGAATGTTTCATAATATAGTGCAGGTTATGTGGGCAAACATTCATGTCGCAGGTGTTGCCTCATTGAACGTACATACATTTTCATTTCGTTGATAGCATGTACCAACCAAACATTCGGACGAGACTGTACGCAGACCTGTCATTGTTTTAACTCTGACTGTGACTGGATGACAGGGGTATGTGATGTACCAGGATGTATGGAAGGATGGAGGGGACAGACATGTAGTCAAGGTAACGCTACGTCTTTTCGAGTTATTTCAATATATATCAAAAGGAAGTTTTCTAAATGATACTGTATTAAACTCATTTTTTAAAAAAAAGGTTAAGGAGAGGGGTGTGTGGTATACGGGAATTAGCTGATCTGCCTGTAGTTTCAGTGCAGCAATATTGTGACTATGTGTAGATATATATGTAAGTTTTTATCCAGGTAAAATTGCATAGGCTTTGTGAAGCATCCCATAAATTATTCGTATCGATTTTGTTCACTGTAGCTGTGACAAATGGCGGTCTATAATTTGATACATCACATCAGTCAATAATTGTTACCATTGAAATATAATGAATGAGCAATCGGTTGTCATGACCTGACAAAAATAACAGAGTATTAGTTAGCCATTTGCTGACACTTTCAATCATTTCTACTGTTTGTTTTGTTTTGAATTTTAAATGAAAAATGAAAGAAAAAAAAATCAAGAACAACCCTTATTATTATCATGTTACTGCTATAATCATAATGGTGTGTTTACAGAATGCCAAACAGGATATGTTGGACCTAACTGTACAGATGAGTGTCATTGTCAGAGTCCTGGCTGTAACCATATAAATGGAACATGTCACAACATGGGATGTAAAGCGGGCTGGTCAGGCCAAGCTTGTGACCAACGTAAGTTTGGTATTGTTCTGTTTAATTACAGGAATAATATAATATTACTAACTATTTGTGGAAATTATTAGTACCCTGCCGATGAAACTGGATGGGACTATAGAGTTTGTCCCCATCTGTGTGTCTGTCCGTGTGGCCGGATTTTATTTTGATATGATAACTTTGGAACGAATCGAAGAATTTTGATCACTACAAATGTCACTTGTACAAAAAATGAATTATTTAACAAATTATAGTTTCCAGACAATAACTTCAGGTCACATCATAGACTTTGTTCAAAATTCATGCTAGAATATCATAACCAAGCAATTATAATAACTTGAAGGCACATGACGTATGTTGCTTGCAACACGTACCGTGACCTTGTTTAATTATATAACTTGACTATAGGTATGTACATGTATTGTGGTACGATGTCATGGTATGATATATAGTACATGTTATATTAATTTAATTTCTTAGTTTTTATAGCATATTATTTATGAGAACTGGGATTGCAATGTAATTGTATTAAATTAAATTTAAATTAGTACTTATTAAATTTGTGTAGAAAATTTGCAACGTAGTGTGAAATCTGACCGTTTGATGGGATATAAGTACCCAGCCAATTATTTTCAAAATTATTATTTCTGTAATTACGATATATAGACGGTATACTCTGTTTATGAAACAGCTTGTACCAAATATGAACATAAATATTTAGGTATGTTTTACATCATTTGATGCAATTTCCAAGCTATACAATTGTAATTATATTATATACAATTGGACTCTTCGACACTAGTAACTACTAAGGAAACTTATCTCATATGCTACATCAAAAACTGCAGTCATTAAATGACATCATTTAGAATATATTGAATTATGTACTGTTTGGCTGCGTTTGTCAATACGCAATCGACTTAAACGTGATGCAATGTTGAGCAGTTATCCTTTCAATAAAAGTTTGCAGTGACGCTGTTAACCTATAAAATTCAAATCAAGAACATTTGTTATCAGGTCATGAGACGCAGACATCTGATGAATCCTCCAATGGAAATAGTGCCCAGATTGGAGGTATCGTGGGAGCAGTTGTTGCTGTTTTGTTGGTTATAGTGATATCGTTCATCGTGGTACGGTTAGTGAATATTTTAAATACATGTTTTAAATCCACCTGTGCTGAGCTCGTTCATCGTGATGCGATTAGTGATTATCACTTCTACTGCATCAAACTGTGATAAAATATAATAAAGAAAAGGTACATTAAAATATATCCTTACATATAAATCATATCCCCATCAAACTGTGATAAAATATAATACAGAAAAGGTAGATTAAAATATATCCTTACATATAAATCAGATCCCCGTTTTTGTATACTTTATAAAATCACGTAACTTTTTTGTTTAAAAACAAAAATGTTTTACATTTAGTAAGCGTAGAGCAAGAGGATCAGCAAGTAGTAAATATGCGGCACCAAATAAAAGTAAAGGTAAGATGTAATAACTTTTATGGATACTAATAGTAAGCTTAAACTCTCTTGTGGAAGCAAAGTGCATAACGAAGTAAATATTATTCATTTAGATAGAACAGGTTGATTAGGTCAAATTGTGGGGTTTCCTCTTTCGCTATTGTATAATATATACCCATTAAAAACTTTTAATTAATTTAGGGATAACGACTTTTTAATATTAAAATAGTTCTTTGTGAAAATTTTGTTTCCGGATGAATTATATATTAGAGGGTTTCGATAATTATATGTACAGACAGTAATAAGCCACTTTTTCACAATATTGGAATCAAGAATTATTTCTGTTGTTGATATGTCCGATAGAATGTATCATTATATTTTGAAAACTGTTTATTTTAAACATTACCATACACCGAAATTATTTATAAACAGCAACTGAGAATGTCTACATAAACGTCGGTAACGTGGAATCCACGAAAGACGAGATATCGCCGGAAGTGAAGATTACGGAAACGGATGTAGATGAGGACGAGGTTATTTATGTCAATGGTCCAAACGATACGGACGTAAGGGGGGAGACAAAACTCCTGATGTCTGAGCTTAAGGAAATCGTAACGGCGAAAAAAGAAAATGAGATGTACGAAGTGGAGTTTAAGGTAAGATTAGCTCCTATTCAATGGATATATTGGTCTATCGTGCGATGTTTTCGCTGTGTACTGATTATTGTTTAACATGCGTTACAAAATATATGATTTTTTCAGAGTCTTCCACACGGCTTGAAGTATCCATATAAAGCCTCAAATTTACCAAAAAACATTCCGCTGAACAGATTCAAAACTACATTTCCCTGTGAGTACACGTGTCTTAGATCTCCGTTTTTTGCCATCAATTATTTGCTTTAATTTGAAGAGAGATATATAGCGTTGTCAATGAAGGACGTCTTAATTCTTTTTATATGATTCATCAAATTTTTGAATTCCAATTTTAACAGAATATTAAAACTATTTAAGCCAATGAAAACTCATAATTAATCCATTTCCTTTTGATACCTTTGCATGTTATTAAAACATTTTGACCTCCAGATGACCATTCGAGAGTTGTCCTGAAGAAAGAGAAAGCGGGCAGTACTGACTACATCAATGCGAATTTTATAGATGTATGTATAAGTACATTTGTAATGAAATTAAAATATACAGACACACGTATTGAACCAAAACCAATTAAGAGTTTTCAAATCTACAAAATAAAAACAGTTCCAAAGAAATCCAAATAAAAACAAAACAAACACAGACTAGTATGCAATTAAATGTGAAAAATGGTGGCAGGACCAGGTGCTCCAGAAGAAGGCGGTATATTAAACTATATCAGATCCTGCTTAAGCTATATTTGTAAATGTATATCGACCCAAAACGTTGTTAAGAGAAATGAAAAATGAAAAAAAACGGAATTACCAGACTCATAATACTAAGACCATAATGCCAACTTCTAAGTATGTCTTCAATTTTTTTTTTTCAATTCGCGTGGATTTACTGCATTTGACAAATTAGCACAATCTGTTACAATCAGCAGTACAATGGAAAAGAGAATACATGAATATCTTATAGTGGACACTTAATAGCATATCACAATAACTGTGCATTATAAAAATATATATACTTTACATTTGATTTTTACTTCAACGATTAATGTAAATAAAGTGAACTTAAAGATGCATGTTAAATGTCTGTTTTAGGGTGTTCGAAACGAAAAGGCATACATTGCTACACAAGGTTAGTAAATTTAATATTTTCCTGCATTTTGTTTTAAGTATTTTTTGTATTTGCAATACCTGATCTCAAGATACTGTATGTAATTAATGCAAAATATATAATTGTCGGGGAATATGCATTCTTTTACTTTGTTTTGTATCATAATTTCTATCTTGATGACGTATCGAAAATTGTAATACACATATTTCTTATTCTATATTGGTATTTATTAGTTAAGATATCAAACTTTTGAATCAATTTTGTTCATATTTTAATATTAGGCCCAAAAACAAACACACTTGAAGATTTCTGGAGAATGATCTGGCAAAACAAGTGTGGGAAAATTGTCATGTTAGCCAACTTGATGGAACTTGGGAAGGTAATCAACAGACATATCAGATTCACTAGCACAACAATATGCTTTATATGAATTAATTGAATTATTTTGATATAATATGATCTATACACTATATGTGAGTGATTTTTTGTAATGATACTTTTACACAACCAATGGACATTTTATGTGTGACATATCCATGACTAGAAACAATTTCGGCATGTAACCTGTCATTTTCATTAGACAATGTCTGAATCTGTTTATGTAACAATATAAATACATTAACCACAATTTCCAAGCTGAAGAAAATGTTTAATAATGTTAATAGTTTAAGTGATGATGCTTAATTGCTAACAGAACGTAGAATGTCCGCAATAAAGCAATTTTATTTTTAGTTACAAAATCCAAAGTCAAAGTATAATTAGATGAAATAACCCGACTACGTTGATATTCACATTTTGGACCCTAAACAGTTGTCGTCATGGTAATGAGCAGATGACATTAATACAGAGACATAAATGATCTTCATGCAGAGATGATCATAGTACGAAATGGTCATTAAAGAAAGTTTTATTTTATATATTTATGTTTTTGTTATAGTAATGTAATTATTGTAAACATCCATTGAATCTCTCCTTAGATAAAGTGCATAACTTACTGGGCAGCGAAGGAAAGTGACGAGGAACCGTTAGAACTTAATCTGTTTCAAGTCAAACTACAGGAGGAGACGGCATACGCGTTTTACACTATAAGGACAATTACAGTGAAGAACAAACAGGTATTTGCATTTCAAAATATTTATAAAAAATCAAAAAATTTAATTCGGATCGGGCAGCAGGAAAAGCCTATACATGCTTTCTCCACATGATTACATATATGCATATAGAAACATTTTTTAAAATCATATTTTTGAAATACATTTGCACTGGAATGGATCTATGAAATAGCATATAATCATTTTTGAATTGACACAAATCATGCATGTTACTGAAAAAAACACTTGAACATAACCATTTACATAATAATGCTATAGAGTATATTTCCTATAGCGATGCATAACATGTATTAAACACTAAATAAAAACAGGTATGCCACATATGTAGACATATGACATATCTAACATGTCTACAAGTATATACAATACATTCAGTCCTTATATAGCATAGACGTGCCCTGTGCTTACTGTTTATTTTAACGTGAGATAAAGACTATTTCTAATTAACATACGATATGCTATACGGTTACAGACTAACACTACAAGACGGATAACACAGTACCACTTCACAAAGTGGCCGGATCATGGAGTTCCGGAACCTTTCGAGCTCCTCCAGTTTTACAAACGGATAAAGAATGGGCGTACAGAACACAGGGGCCCATTGGTTGTACATTGCAGGTACTTGTGTAATTATCCATATTAAATTCATAGCACTCCAGTGGTGCAATTTCATGAGTGCTTTTGTGTTTAACCTGCAATAATGATGAACATTTTCGTATATCTTTATATTGATATCAACCTCCGGTTTTAATTACTTGTAACAAAATCCAGATTCCTGTTTGTTCCGGTTAAATGGTATGGAATGTTCCTATTTATGTATAGGAGAAACACCTCAATCTGTGGAATAGTCAAGATAATGAATTGTGATCGAGGCCCGTAAGGGCCGAGAAACTATTCATTATCTTGACAATTCCACAGTTTTAGGTGTTTCTCATACTGAAAACATGGCATCGAAGGTCATTGGTACTCTCCACTATTACATTGGTATTGTTTAACTATTCTACAGTTCCAGGTAAACCCATATAAGACCTTTAGATCTATTTATGATGCATTCTATTGCCTCACTAAGAGAGCATGCATCATGATTTGCATGAACTTCTTGAAAGATCCATGCGTAGGTACTATATGGTACTCACACTGAAACATTTGCTCAGTTTAGTTTTCACAGTTCAACAAAGAGGACCATACATATGTAGCTCTGCATGCAGTTTTTAACCCAGTAGTAATTATTTTTGAATATAGTGATTTGGACCAAAAATTAAAAAAAAAATGGAAAAACAAAAACATTCATGGAGATTTTT